>NW_028232195.1:0-107094 GCF_054491065.1 Syngnathus leptorhynchus | reverse complement strand
AACTCGATACTCCCTAGCCCCCAACAGCCTTTTTTTTCATAACACTTTAACCAGAGTGACGGGAGAGCGGCATTTCAGAAGACGTGCTTATCTCGGCGAGAAAAAGCGATTTCGGCAATACAATTTAAAACGCGTGTAAAACATAAACCAAACGATGAAATTGGTTATTTCTTCATGTATAATGATCAACTCGATACTCCCTAGCCCCCAACAGCCTTTTTTTTCATAACACTTTAACCAGAGTGACGGGAGAGCGGCATTTCAGAAAACGTGCTTATCTCGGCGAGAAAAAGCGATTTCGGCAATAAAATTTAAAACGCGTGTAAAACATAAACCAAACGATGAAATTGGTTATTTCTTCATGTATAATGATCAACTCGATACTCCCTAGCCCCCAACAGCCTTTTTTTTCATAACACTTTAACCAGAGTGACGGGAGAGCGGCATTTCAGAAAACGTGCTTATCTCGGCGAGAAAAAGCGATTTCGGCAATAAAATTTAAAACGCGTGTAAAACATAAACCAAACGATGAAATTGGTTATTTCTTCATGTATAATGATCAACTCGATACTCCCTAGCCCCCAACAGCCTTTTTTTTCATAACACTTTAACCAGAGTGACGGGAGAGCGGCATTTCAGAAAACGTGCTTATCTCGGCGAGAAAAAGCGATTTCGGCAATAAAATTTAAAACGCGTGTAAAACATAAACCAAACGATGAAATTGGTTATTTCTTCATGTATAATGATCAACTCGATACTCCCTAGCCCCCAACAGCCTTTTTTTTCATAACACTTTAACCAGAGTGACGGGAGAGCGGCATTTCACAAAACGTGCTTATCTCGGCGAGAAAAAGCGATTTCGGCAATAAAATTTAAAACGCGTGTAAAACATAAACCAAACGATGAAATTGGTTATTTCTTCATGTATAATGATCAACTCGATACTCCCTAGCCCCCAACAGCCTTTTTTTTCATAACACTTTAACCAGAGTGACGGGAGAGCGGCATTTCAGAAAACGTGCTTATCTCGGCGAGAAAAAGCAATTTCGGCAATACAATTTAAAACGCGTGTAAAACATAAACCAAACGATGAAATTGGTTATTTCTTCATGTATAATGATCAACTCGATACTCCCTAGCCCCCAACAGCCTTTTTTTTCATAACACTTTAACCAGAGTGACGGGAGAGCGGCATTTCAGAAAACGTGCTTATCTCGGCGAGAAAAAGCGATTTCGGCAATAAAATTTAAAACGCGTGTAAAACATAAACCAAACGATGAAATTGGTTATTTCTTCATGTATAATGATCAACTCGATACTCCCTAGCCCCCAACAGCCTTTTTTTTCATAACACTTTAACCAGAGTGACGGGAGAGCGGCATTTCAGAAAACGTGCTTATCTCGGCGAGAAAAAGCGATTTCGGCAATAAAATTTAAAACGCGTGTAAAACATAAACCAAACGATGAAATTGGTTATTTCTTCATGTATAATGATCAACTCGATACTCCCTAGCCCCCAACAGCCTTTTTTTTCATAACACTTTAACCAGAGTGACGGGAGAGCGGCATTTCAGAAAACGTGCTTATCTCGGCGAGAAAAAGCGATTTCGGCAATAAAATTTAAAACGCGTGTAAAACATAAACCAAACGATGAAATTGCTTATTTCTTCATGTATAATGATCAACTCGATACTCCCTAGCCCCCAACAGCCTTTTTTTTCATAACACTTTAACCAGAGTGACGGGAGAGCGGCATTTCAGAAAACGTGCTTATCTCGGCGAGAAAAAGCGATTTCGGCAATAAAATTTAAAACGCGTGTAAAACATAAACCAAACGATGAAATTGGTTATTTCTTCATGTATAATGATCAACTCGATACTCCCTAGCCCCCAACAGCCTTTTTTTTCATAACACTTTAACCAGAGTGACGGGAGAGCGGCATTTCAGAAAACGTGCTTATCTCGGCGAGAAAAAGCGATTTCGGCAATAAAATTTAAAACGCGTGTAAAACATAAACCAAACGATGAAATTGGTTATTTCTTCATGTATAATGATCAACTCGAGTCGAGCTCCAGGGAGAGAGGCTGATTTTTCGCTTTTTGAGGCCGACCGACGAACCGGCGCGGGGCGGACTCAAAAGCCCGCAGAGCCGTAGGCACTTGGAAAAGTTTCGCCTTTGGCTGTGAGCTCCAGGGGGAGAGGCTTGTTTTGCGTTATTTCAGGCCGGCTGGAGAACCGGCGCGGGTCGGACGCACAATCCCCGCAGAGCCGTGGGCACTTAGAAAATTTTCGCCAAGTTGGCTCTGAGCGCCTGGTACCTAATATGGAAGTATAGAGGCCGACTTTCGGGCAAGATCACGCCGCGTTAGGCTTCCAGGACCCCGGCTGAGCAATTTTACCGGGCCGCCCGGTTCTTTTTTTGAACCAGCCCGGTTCTTTTTACACTTCCAGCTGGAGCTCAGCAGCGGCTTTTTGGACAAGATCACGCCGTGTTAGGCTTCCAGAGCCCCGGCTAAGCAATTCTACCGGGCCGCCCTGTTCTTTTTTCGAACCAGCCCGGTTCTTTTTACACTTCCAGCTGGAGCTCACGAGCGGCTTTTGGGACAAGATCACGCCGTGTTAGGCTTCCAGAGCCCCGGCTAAGCAATTTTAACGGGCCGCCCGGTTCTTTTTTTTAATCAGCCCGGTTCTTTTTACACTTCCAGCTGGAGCTCAGCAGCGGATTTTTGGACAAGATCACGCCGTGTTAGGCTTCCAGAGCCCCGGCTAAGCAATTTTACCGGGTCGCCCGGTTCTTTTTTTAACCAGCCCGGTTCTTTTTACACTTCCAGCTGGAGCTCAGCAGCGGCTTTTTGCACAGTATCACGCCGGGTTAGGCTTCCAGGACCCTGGCTAGGCAATTTTACCGGGCCCCCCGGTTCTTTTTACACTTCCAGCTGGAGCTCAGCAGCGGCTTTTTGGACAAGATCACGCCGTGTTAGGCTTCCAGAGCCCCGGCTAAGCAATTTTACCGGGTCGCCCGGTTCTTTTTTTAACCAGCCCGGTTCTTTTTACACATCCAGCTGGAGCTCAGCAGCGTGTAAAACATAAACCAAACGATGAAATTGGTTATTTCTTCATGTATAATGATCAACTCGATACTCCCTAGCCCCCAACAGCCTTTTTTTTCATAACACTTTAACCAGAGTGACGGGAGAGCGGCATTTCAGAAAACGTGCTTATCTCGGCGAGAAAAAGCGATTTCGGCAATAAAATTTAAACGCGTGTAAAACATAAACCAAACGATGAAATTGGTTATTTCTTCATGTATAATGATCAACTCGATACTCCCTAGCCCCCAACAGCCTTTCTTTTCATAACACTTTAACCAGAGTGACGGGAGAGCGGCATTTCAGAAAACGTGCTTATCTCGGCGAGAAAAAGCGATTTCGGCAATAAAATTTAAAACGCGTGTAAAACATAAACCAAACAATGAAATTGGTTATTTCTTCATGTATAATGATCAACTCGATACTCCCTAGCCCCCAACAGCCTTTTTTTTCATAACACTTTAACCAGAGTGACGGGAGAGCGGCATTTCAGAAAACGTGCTTATCTCAGCGAGAAAAAGCGATTTCGGCAATAAAATTTAAAACGCGTGTAAAACATAAACCAAACGATGAAATTGGTTATTTCTTCATGTATAATGATCAACTCGATACTACCTAGCCCCCAACAGCCTTTTTTTTCATAACACTTTAACCAGAGTGACGGGAGAGCGGCATTTCAGAAAACGTGCTTATCTCGGCGAGAAAAAGCGATTTCGGCAATAAAATTTAAAACGCGTGTAAAACATAAACCAAACGATGAAATTGGTTATTTCTTCATGTATAATGATCAACTCGATACTCCCTAGCCCCCAACAGCCTTTTTTTTCATAACACTTTAACCAGAGTGACGGGAGAGCGGCATTTCAGAAAACGTGCTTATCTCGGCGAGAAAAAGCGATTTCGGCAATAAAATTTAAAACGCGTGTAAAACATAAACCAAACGATGAAATTGGTTATTTCTTCATGTATAATGATCAACTCGATACTCCCTAGCCCCCAACAGCCTTTTTTTTCATAACACTTTAACCAGAGTGACGGGAGAGCGGCATTTCAGAAAACGTGCTTATCTCGGCGAGAAAAAGCGATTTCGGCAATAAAATTTAAAACGCGTGTAAAACATAAACCAAACGATGAAATTGGTTATTTCTTCATGTATAATGATCAACTCGATACTCCCTAGCCCCCAACAGCCTTTTTTTTCATAACACTTTAACCAGAGTGACGGGAGAGCGGCATTTCAGAAAACGTGCTTATCTCGGCGAGAAAAAGCGATTTCGGCAATAAAATTTAAAACGCGTGTAAAACATAAACCAAACGATGAAATTGGTTATTTCTTCATGTATAATGATCAACTCAATACTCCCTAGCCCCCAACAGCCTTTTTTTTCATAACACTTTAACCAGAGTGACGGGAGAGCGGCATTTCAGAAAACGTGCTTATCTCGGCGAGAAAAAGCGATTTCGGCAATAAAATTTAAAACGCGTGTAAAACATAAACCAAACGATGAAATTGGTTATTTCTTCATGTATAATGATCAACTCGATACTCCCTAGCCCCCAACAGCCTTTTTTTTCATAACACTTTAACCAGAGTGACGGGAGAGCGGCATTTCAGAAGACGTGCTTATCTCGGCGAGAAAAAGCGATTTCGGCAATACAATTTAAAACGCGTGTAAAACATAAACCAAACGATGAAATTGGTTATTTCTTCATGTATAATGATCAACTCGATACTCCCTAGCCCCCAACAGCCTTTTTTTTCATAACACTTTAACCAGAGTGACGGGAGAGCGGCATTTCAGAAAACGTGCTTATCTCGGCGAGAAAAAGCGATTTCGGCAATAAAATTTAAAACGCGTGTAAAACATAAACCAAACGATGAAATTGGTTATTTCTTCATGTATAATGATCAACTCGATACTCCCTAGCCCCCAACAGCCTTTTTTTTCATAACACTTTAACCAGAGTGACGGGAGAGCGGCATTTCAGAAAACGTGCTTATCTCGGCGAGAAAAAGCGATTTCGGCAATAAAATTTAAAACGCGTGTAAAACATAAACCAAACGATGAAATTGGTTATTTCTTCATGTATAATGATCAACTCGATACTCCCTAGCCCCCAACAGCCTTTTTTTTCATAACACTTTAACCAGAGTGACGGGAGAGCGGCATTTCAGAAAACGTGCTTATCTCGGCGAGAAAAAGCGATTTCGGCAATAAAATTTAAAACGCGTGTAAAACATAAACCAAACGATGAAATTGGTTATTTCTTCATGTATAATGATCAACTCGATACTCCCTAGCCCCCAACAGCCTTTTTTTTCATAACACTTTAACCAGAGTGACGGGAGAGCGGCATTTCACAAAACGTGCTTATCTCGGCGAGAAAAAGCGATTTCGGCAATAAAATTTAAAACGCGTGTAAAACATAAACCAAACGATGAAATTGGTTATTTCTTCATGTATAATGATCAACTCGATACTCCCTAGCCCCCAACAGCCTTTTTTTTCATAACACTTTAACCAGAGTGACGGGAGAGCGGCATTTCAGAAAACGTGCTTATCTCGGCGAGAAAAAGCAATTTCGGCAATACAATTTAAAACGCGTGTAAAACATAAACCAAACGATGAAATTGGTTATTTCTTCATGTATAATGATCAACTCGATACTCCCTAGCCCCCAACAGCCTTTTTTTTCATAACACTTTAACCAGAGTGACGGGAGAGCGGCATTTCAGAAAACGTGCTTATCTCGGCGAGAAAAAGCGATTTCGGCAATAAAATTTAAAACGCGTGTAAAACATAAACCAAACGATGAAATTGGTTATTTCTTCATGTATAATGATCAACTCGATACTCCCTAGCCCCCAACAGCCTTTTTTTTCATAACACTTTAACCAGAGTGACGGGAGAGCGGCATTTCAGAAAACGTGCTTATCTCGGCGAGAAAAAGCGATTTCGGCAATAAAATTTAAAACGCGTGTAAAACATAAACCAAACGATGAAATTGGTTATTTCTTCATGTATAATGATCAACTCGATACTCCCTAGCCCCCAACAGCCTTTTTTTTCATAACACTTTAACCAGAGTGACGGGAGAGCGGCATTTCAGAAAACGTGCTTATCTCGGCGAGAAAAAGCGATTTCGGCAATAAAATTTAAAACGCGTGTAAAACATAAACCAAACGATGAAATTGCTTATTTCTTCATGTATAATGATCAACTCGATACTCCCTAGCCCCCAACAGCCTTTTTTTTCATAACACTTTAACCAGAGTGACGGGAGAGCGGCATTTCAGAAAACGTGCTTATCTCGGCGAGAAAAAGCGATTTCGGCAATAAAATTTAAAACGCGTGTAAAACATAAACCAAACGATGAAATTGGTTATTTCTTCATGTATAATGATCAACTCGATACTCCCTAGCCCCCAACAGCCTTTTTTTTCATAACACTTTAACCAGAGTGACGGGAGAGCGGCATTTCAGAAAACGTGCTTATCTCGGCGAGAAAAAGCGATTTCGGCAATAAAATTTAAAACGCGTGTAAAACATAAACCAAACGATGAAATTGGTTATTTCTTCATGTATAATGATCAACTCGATACTCCCTAGCCCCCAACAGCCTTTTTTTTCATAACACTTTAACCAGAGTGACGGGAGAGCGGCATTTCAGAAAACGTGCTTATCTCGGCGAGAAAAAGCGATTTCGGCAATAAAATTTAAAACGCGTGTAAAACATAAACCAAACGATGAAATTGGTTATTTCTTCATGTATAATGATCAACTCGATACTCCCTAGCCCCCAACAGCCTTTTTTTTCATAACACTTTAACCAGAGTGACGGGAGAGCGGCATTTCAGAAAACGTGCTTATCTCGGCGAGAAAAAGCGATTTCGGCAATAAAATTTAAAACGCGTGTAAAACATAAACCAAACGATGAAATTGGTTATTTCTTCATGTATAATGATCAACTCGATACTCCCTAGCCCCCAAAAGCCTTTTTTTTCATAACACTTTAACCAGAGTGACGGGAGAGCGGCATTTCAGAAAACGTGCTTATCTCGGCGAGAAAAAGCGATTTCGGCAATAAAATTTAAAACGCGTGTAAAACATAAACCAAACGATGAAATTGGTTATTTCTTCATGTATAATGATCAACTCGATACTCCCTAGCCCCCAACAGCCTTTTTTTTCATAACACTTTAACCAGAGTGACGGGAGAGCGGCATTTCAGAAAACGTGCTTATCTCGGCGAGAAAAAGCGATTTCGGCAATAAAATTTAAAACGCGTGTAAAACATAAACCAAACGATGAAATTGGTTATTTCTTCATGTATAATGATCAACTCGATACTCCCTAGCCCCCAACAGCCTTTTTTTTCATAACACTTTAACCAGAGTGACGGGAGAGCGGCATTTCAGAAAACGTGCTTATCTCGGCGAGAAAAAGCGATTTCGGCAATAAAATTTAAAACGCGTGTAAAACATAAACCAAACGATGAAATTGGTTATTTCTTCATGTATAATGATCAACTCGATACTCCCTAGCCCCCAACAGCCTTTTTTTTCATAACACTTTAACCAGAGTGACGGGAGAGCGGCATTTCAGAAAACGTGCTTATCTCGGCGAGAAAAAGCGATTTCGGCAATAAAATTTAAAACGCGTGTAAAACATAAACCAAACGATGAAATTGGTTATTTCTTCATGTATAATGATCAACTCGATACTCCCTAGCCCCCAACAGCCTTTTTTTTCATAACACTTTAACCAGAGTGACGGGAGAGCGGCATTTCAGAAAACGTGCTTATCTCGGCGAGAAAAAGCGATTTCGGCAATAAAATTTAAAACGCGTGTAAAACATAAACCAAACGATGAAATTGCTTATTTCTTCATGTATAATGATCAACTCGACACTCCCTAGCCCCCAACAGCCTTTTTTTTCATAACACTTTAACCAGAGTGACGGGAGAGCGGCATTTCAGAAAACGTGCTTATCTCGGCGAGAAAAAGCGATTTCGGCAATACAATTTAAAACGCGTGTAAAACATAAACCAAACGATGAAATTGGTTATTTCTTCATGTATAATGATCAACTCGATACTCCCTAGCCCCCAACAGCCTTTTTTTTCATAACACTTTAACCAGAGTGACGGGAGAGCGGCATTTCAGAAAACGTGCTTATCTCGGCGAGAAAAAGCGATTTCGGCAATAAAATTTAAAACGCGTGTAAAACATAAACCAAACGATGAAATTGGTTATTTCTTCATGTATAATGATCAACTCGATACTCCCTAGCCCCCAACAGCCTTTTTTTTCATAACACTTTAACCAGAGTGACGGGAGAGCGGCATTTCAGAAAACGTGCTTATCTCGGCGAGAAAAAGCGATTTCGGCAATACAATTTAAAACGCGTGTAAAACATAAACCAAACGATGAAATTGGTTATTTCTTCATGTATAATGATCAACTCGATACTCCCTAGCCCCCAACAGCCTTTTTTTTCATAACACTTTAACCAGAGTGACGGGAGAGAGGCATTTCAGAAAACGTGCTTATCTCGGCGAGAAAAAGCGATTTCGGCAATAAAATTTAAAACGCGTGTAAAACATAAACCAAACGATGAAATTGCTTATTTCTTCATGTATAATGATCAACTCGATACTCCCTAGCCCCCAACAGCCTTTTTTTTCATAACACTTTAACCAGAGTGACGGGAGAGCGGCATTTCAGAAAACGTGCTTATCTCGGCGAGAAAAAGCGATTTCGGCAATAAAATTTAAAACGCGTGTAAAACATAAACCAAACGATGAAATTGCTTATTTCTTCATGTATAATGATCAACTCGATACTCCCTAGCCCCCAACAGCCTTTTTTTTCATAACACTTTAACCAGAGTGACGGGAGAGCGGCATTTCAGAAAACGTGCTTATCTCGGCGAGAAAAAGCGATTTCGGCAATAAAATTTAAAACGCGTGTAAAACATAAACCAAACGATGAAATTGGTTATTTCTTCATTTATAATGATCAACTCGATACTCCCTAGCCCCCAACAGCCTTTTTTTTCATAACACTTTAACCAGAGTGACGGGAGAGCGGCATTTCAGAAAACGTGCTTATCTCGGCGAGAAAAAGCGATTTCGGCAACAAAATTTAAAACGCGTGTAAAACATAAACCAAACGATGAAATTGGTTATTTCTTCATGTATAATGATCAACTCGATACTCCCTAGCCCCCAACAGCCTTTTTTTTCATAACACTCTAACCAGAGTGACGGGAGAGCGGCATTTCAGAAAACGTGCTTATCTCGGCGAGAAAAAGCGATTTCGGCAATAAAATTTAAAACGCGTGTAAAACATAAACCAAACGATGAAATTGCTTGTTTCTTCATGTATAATGTTCAACTCGATACTCCCTAGCCCCCAACAGCCTTTTTTTTCATAACACTTTAACCAAAGTGACGGGAGAGCGGCATTTCAGAAAACGTGCTTATCTCGGCGAGAAAAAGCGATTTCGGCAATAAAATTTAAAACGCGTGTAAAACATAAACCAAACGATGAAATTGCTTATTTCTTCATGTATAATGATCAACTCGATACTCCCTAGCCCCCAACAGCCTTTTTTTTCATAACACTTTAACCAGAGTGACGGGAGAGCGGCATTTCAGAAAACGTGCTTATCTCGGCGAGAAAAAACGATTTCGGCAATAAAATTTAAAACACGTGTAAAACATAAACCAAACGATGAAATTGGTTATTTCTTCATGTATAATGATAAACTCGATACTCCCTAGCCCCCAACAGCCTTTTTTTCATAACACTTTAACCAGAGTGACGGGAGAGCGGCATTTCAGAAAACGTGCTTATCTCGGCGAGAAAAAGCGATTTCGGCAATAAAATTTAAAACGCGTGTAAAACATAAACCAAACGATGAAATTGGTTATTTCTTCATGTATAATGATCAACTCGATACTCCCTAGCCCCCAACAGCCTTTTTTTTCATAACACTTTAACCAGAGTGACGGGAGAGCGGCATTTCAGAAAACGTGCTTATCTCGGCGAGAAAAAGCGATTTCGGCAATAAAATTTAAAACGCGTGTAAAACAAACCAAACGATGAAATTGGTTATTTCTTCATGTATAATGATCAACTCGATACTCCCTAGCCCCCAACAGCCTTTTTTTTCATAACACTTTAACCAGAGTGACGGGAGAGCGGCATTTCAGAAAACGTGCTTATCTCGGCGAGAAAAAGCGATTTCGGCAATAAAATTTAAAACGCGTGTAAAACATAAACCAAACGATGAAATTGGTTATTTCTTCATGTATAATGATCAACTCGATACTCCCTAGCCCCCAACAGCCTTTTTTTTCATAACACTTTAACCAGAGTGACGGGAGAGCGGCATTTCAGAAAACGTGCTTATCTCGGCGAGAAAAAGCGATTTCGGCAATAAAATTTAAAACGCGTGTAAAACATAAACCAAACGATGAAATTGGTTATTTCTTCATGTATAATGATCAACTCGATACTCCCTAGCCCCCAACAGCCTTTTTTTTCATAACACTTTAACCAGAGTGACGGGAGAGCGGCATTTCAGAAAACGTGCTTATCTCGGCGAGAAAAAGCGATTTCGGCAATAAAATTTAAAACGCGTGTAAAACATAAACCAAACGATGAAATTGGTTATTTCTTCATGTATAATGATCAACTCGATACTCCCTAGCCCCCAACAGCCTTTTTTTTCATAACACTTTAACCAGAGTGACGGGAGAGCGGCATTTCAGAAAACGTGCTTATCTCGGCGAGAAAAAGCGATTTCGGCAATAAAATTTAAAACGCGTGTAAAACATAAACCAAACGATGAAATTGGTTATTTCTTCATGTATAATGATCAACTCGATACTCCCTAGCCCCCAACAGCCTTTTTTTTCATAACACTTTAACCAGAGTGACGGGAGAGCGGCATTTCAGAAAACGTGCTTATCTCGGCGAGAAAAAGCGATTTCGGCAATACAATTTAAAACGCGTGTAAAACATAAACCAAACGATGAAATTGGTTATTTCTTCATGTATAATGATCAACTCGATACTCCCTAGCCCCCAACAGCCTTTTTTTTCATAACACTTTAACCAGAGTGACGGGAGAGCGGCATTTCAGAAAACGTGCTTATCTCGCCGAGAAAAAGCGATTTCGGCAATAAAATTTAAAACGCGTGTAAAACATAAACCAAACGATGAAATTGGTTATTTCTTCATGTATAATGATCAACTCGATACTCCCTAGCCCCCAACAGCCTTTTTTTTCATAACACTTTAACCAGAGTGACGGGAGAGCGGCATTTCAGAAAACGTGCTTATCTCGGCGAGAAAAAGCGATTTCGGCAATAAAATTTAAAACGCGTGTAAAACATAAACCAAACGATGAAATTGGTTATTTCTTCATGTACAATGATCAACTCGATACTCCCTAGCCCCCAACAGCCTTTTTTTTCATAACACTTTAACCAGAGTGACGGGAGAGCGGCATTTCAGAAAACGTGCTTATCTCGGCGAGAAAAAGCGATTTCGGCAATAAAATTTAAAACGCGTGTAAAACATAAACCAAACGATGAAATTGGTTATTTCTTCATGTATAATGATCAACTCGATACTCCCTAGCCCCCAACAGCCTTTTTTTTCATAACACTTTAACCAGAGTGACGGGAGAGCGGCATTTCAGAAAACGTGCTTATCTCGGCGAGAAAAAGCGATTTCGGCAATAAAATTTAAAACGCGTGTAAAACATAAACCAAACGATGAAATTGGTTATTTCTTCATGTATAATGATCAACTCGATACTCCCTAGCCCCCAACAGCCTTTTTTTTCATAACACTTTAACCAGAGTGACGGGAGAGCGGCATTTCAGAAAACGTGCTTATCTCGGCGAGAAAAAGCGATTTCGGCAATAAAATTTAAAACGCGTGTAAAACATAAACCAAACGATGAAATTGGTTATTTCTTCATGTATAATGATCAACTCGATACTCCCTAGCCCCCAACAGCCTTTTTTTTCATAACACTTTAACCAGAGTGACGGGAGAGCGGCATTTCAGAAAACGTGCTTATCTCGGCGAGAAAAAGCGATTTCGGCAATAAAATTTAAAACGCGTGTAAAACATAAACCAAACGATGAAATTGGTTATTTCTTCATGTATAATGATCAACTCGATACTCCCTAGCCCCCAACAGCCTTTTTTTTCATAACACTTTAACCAGAGTGACGGGAGAGCGGCATTTCAGAAAACGTGCTTATCTCGGCGAGAAAAAGCGATTTCGGCAATAAAATTTAAAACGCGTGTAAAACATAAACCAAACGATGAAATTGGTTATTTCTTCATGTATAATGATCAACTCGATACTCCCTAGCCCCCAACAGCCTTTTTTTTCATAACACTTTAACCAGAGTGACGGGAGAGCGGCATTTCAGAAAACGTGCTTATCTCGGCGAGAAAAAGCGATTTCGGCAATAAAATTTAAAACGCGTGTAAAACATAAACCAAACGATGAAATTGGTGATTTCTTCATGTATAATGATCAACTCGATACTCCCTAGCCCCCAACAGCCTTTTTTTTCATAACACTTTAACCAGAGTGACGGGAGAGCGGCATTTCAGAAAACGTGCTTATCTCGGCGAGAAAAAGCGATTTCGGCAATAAAATTTAAAACGCGTGTAAAACATAAACCAAACGATGAAATTGCTTATTTCTTCATGTATAATGATCAACTCGATACTCCCTAGCCCCCAACAGCCTTTTTTTTCATAACACTTTAACCAGAGTGACGGGAGAGCGGCATTTCAGAAAACGTGCTTATCTCGGCGAGAAAAAGCGATTTCGGCAATAAAATTTAAAACGCGTGTAAAACATAAACCAAACGATGAAATTGGTTATTTCTTCATGTATAATGATCAACTCGATACTCCCTAGCCCCCAACAGCCTTTTTTTTCATAACACTTTAACCAGAGTGACGGGAGAGCGGCATTTCAGAAAACGTGCTTATCTCGACGAGAAAAAGCGATTTCGGCAATAAAATTTAAAACGCGTGTAAAACATAAACCAAACGATGAAATTAGTTATTTCTTCATGTATAATGATCAACTCGATACTCCCTAGCCCCCAACAGCCTTTTTTTTCATAACACTTTAACCAGAGTGACGGGAGAGCGGCATTTCAGAAAACGTGCTTATCTCGGCGAGAAAAAGCGATTTCGGCAATAAAATTTAAAACGCGTGTAAAACATAAACCAAACGATGAAATTGGTTATTTCTTCATGTATAATGATCAACTCGATACTCCCTAGCCCCCAACAGCCTTTTTTTTCATAACACTTTAACCAGAGTGACGGGAGAGCGGCATTTCAGAAAACGTGCTTATCTCGGCGAGAAAAAGCGATTTCGGCAATACAATTTAAAACGCGTGTAAAACATAAACCAAACGATGAAATTGGTTATTTCTTCATGTATAATGATCAACTCGATACTCCCCAGCCCCCAACAGCCTTTTTTTTCATAACACTTTAACCAGAGTGACGGGAGAGCGGCATTTCAGAAAACGTGCTTATCTCGGCGAGAAAAAGCGATTTCGGCAATAAAATTTAAAACGCGTGTAAAACATAAACCAAACGATGAAATTGGTTATTTCTTCATGTATAATGATCAACTCGATACTCCCTAGCCCCCAACAGCCTTTTTTTTCATAACACTTTAACCAGAGTGACGGGAGAGCGGCATTTCAGAAAACGTGCTTATCTCGGCGAGAAAAAGCGATTTCGGCAATACAATTTAAAACGCGTGTAAAACATAAACCAAACGATGAAATTGGTTATTTCTTCATGTATAATGATCAACTCGATACTCCCTAGCCCCCAACAGCCTTTTTTTTATAACACTTTAACCAGAGTGACGGGAGAGAGGCATTTCAGAAAACGTGCTTATCTCGGCGAGAAAAAGCGATTTCGGCAATAAAATTTAAAACGCGTGTAAAACATAAACCAAACGATGAAATTGCTTATTTCTTCATGTATAATGATCAACTCGATACTCCCTAGCCCCCAACAGCCTTTTTTTCATAACACTTTAACCAGAGTGACGGGAGAGCGGCATTTCAGAAAACGTGCTTATCTCGGCGAGAAAAAGCGATTTCGGCAATAAAATTTAAAACGCGTGTAAAACATAAACCAAACGATGAAATTGCTTATTTCTTCATGTATAATGATCAACTCGATACTCCCTAGCCCCCAACAGCCTTTTTTTTCATAACACTTTAACCAGAGTGACGGGAGAGCGGCATTTCAGAAAACGTGCTTATCTCGGCGAGAAAAAGCGATTTCGGCAATAAAATTTAAAACGCGTGTAAAACATAAACCAAACGATGAAATTGGTTATTTCTTCATGTATAATGATCAACTCGATACTCCCTAGCCCCCAACAGCCTTTTTTTTCATAACACTTTAACCAGAGTGACGGGAGAGCGGCTTTTCAGAAAACGTGCTTATCTCGGCGAGAAAAAGCGATTTCGGCAACAAAATTTAAAACGCGTGTAAAACATAAACCAAACGATGAAATTGGTTATTTCTTCATGTATAATGATCAACTCGATACTCCCTAGCCCCCAACAGCCTTTTTTTTCATAACACTTTAACCAGAGTGACGGGAGAGAGGCATTTCAGAAAACGTGCTTATCTCGGCGAGAAAAAGCGATTTCGGCAATAAAATTTAAAACGCGTGTAAAACATAAACCAAACGATGAAATTGCTTATTTCTTCATGTATAATGATCAACTCGATACTCCCTAGCCCCCAACAGCCTTTTTTTTCATAACACTTTAACCAGAGTGACGGGAGAGCGGCATTTCAGAAAACGTGCTTATCTCGGCGAGAAAAAGCGATTTCGGCAATAAAATTTAAAACGCGTGTAAAACATAAACCAAACGATGAAATTGCTTATTTCTTCATGTATAATGATCAACTCGATACTCCCTAGCCCCCAACAGCCTTTTTTTTCATAACACTTTAACCAGAGTGACGGGAGAGCGGCATTTCAGAAAACGTGCTTATCTCGGCGAGAAAAAGCGATTTCGGCAATAAAATTTAAAACGCGTGTAAAACATAAACCAAACGATGAAATTGGTTATTTCTTCATGTATAATGATCAACTCGATACTCCCTAGCCCCCAACAGCCTTTTTTTTCATAACACTTTAACCAGAGTGACGGGAGAGCGGCATTTCAGAAAACGTGCTTATCTCGGCGAGAAAAAGCGATTTCGGCAACAAAATTTAAAACGCGAAGTAAAACATAAACCAAACGATGAAATTGGTTATTTCTTCATGTATAATGATCAACTCGATACTCCCTAGCCCCCAACAGCCTTTTTTTTCATAACACTCTAACCAGAGTGACGGGAGAGCGGCATTTCAGAAAACGTGCTTATCTCGGCGAGAAAAAGCGATTTCGGCAATAAAATTTAAAACGCGTGTAAAACATAAACCAAACGATGAAATTGGTTATTTCTTCATGTATAATGATCAACTTGATACTCCCTAGCCCCCAACAGCCTTTTTTTTCATAACACTTTAACCAGAGTGACGGGAGAGCGGCATTTCAGAAAACGTGCTTATCTCGGCGAGAAAAAGCGATTTCGGCAATAAAATTTAAAACGCGTGTAAAACATAAACCAAACGATGAAATTGGTTATTTCTTCATGTATAATGATCAACTCGATACTCCCTAGCCCCCAACAGCCTTTTTTTTCATAACACTTTAACCAGAGTGACGGGAGAGCGGCATTTCAGAAAACGTGCTTATCTCGGCGAGAAAAAGCGATTTCGGCAATAAAATTTAAAACGCGTGTAAAACATAAACCAAACGATGAAATTGGTTATTTCTTCATGTATAATGATCAACTCGATACTCCCTAGCCCCCAACAGCCTTTTTTTTCATAACACTTTAACCAGAGTGACGGGAGAGCGGCATTTCAGAAAACGTGCTTATCTCGGCGAGAAAAAGCGATTTCGGCAATACAATTTAAAACGCGTGTAAAACATAAACCAAACGATGAAATTGGTTATTTCTTCATGTATAATGATCAACTCGATACTCCCTAGCCCCCAACAGCCTTTTTTTTCATAACACTTTAACCAGAGTGACGGGAGAGCGGCATTTCAGAAAACGTGCTTATCTCGGCGAGAAAAAGCGATTTCGGCAATAAAATTTAAAACGCGTGTAAAACATAAACCAAACGATGAAATTGCTTATTTCTTCATGTATAATGATCAACTCGATACTCCCTAGCCCCCAACAGCCTTTTTTTTCATAACACTTTAACCAGAGTGACGGGAGAGCGGCATTTCAGAAAACGTGCTTATCTCGGCGAGAAAAAGCGATTTCGGCAATAAAATTTAAAACGCGTGTAAAACATAAACCAAACGATGAAATTGCTTATTTCTTCATGTATAATGATCAACTCGATACTCCCTAGCCCCCAACAGCCTTTTTTTTCATAACACTTTAACCAGAGTGACGGGAGAGCGGCATTTCAGAAAACGTGCTTATCTCGGCGAGAAAAAGCGATTTCGGCAATAAAATTTAAAACGCGTGTAAAACATAAACCAAACGATGAAATTGGTTATTTCTTCATGTATAATGATCAACTCGATACTCCCTAGCCCCAACAGCCTTTTTTTTCATAACACTTTAACCAGAGTGACGGGAGAGCGGCTTTTCAGAAAACGTGCTTATCTCGGCGAGAAAAAGCGATTTCGGCAACAAAATTTAAAACGCGTGTAAAACATAAACCAAACGATGAAATTGGTTATTTCTTCATGTATAATGATCAACTCGATACTCCCTAGCCCCCAACAGCCTTTTTTTTCATAACACTTTAACCAGAGTGACGGAGAGAGGGCATTTCAGAAAACGTGCTTATCTCGGCGAGAAAAAGCGATTTCGGCAATAAAATTTAAAACGCGTGTAAAACATAAACCAAACGATGAAATTGCTTATTTCTTCATGTATAATGATCAACTCGATACTCCCTAGCCCCCAACAGCCTTTTTTTTCATAACACTTTAACCAGAGTGACGGGAGAGCGGCATTTCAGAAAACGTGCTTATCTCGGCGAGAAAAAGCGATTTCGGCAATAAAATTTAAAACGCGTGTAAAACATAAACCAAACGATGAAATTGGTTATTTCTTCATGTATAATGATCAACTCGATACTCCCTAGCCCCCAACAGCCTTTTTTTTCATAACACTTTAACCAGAGTGACGGGAGAGCGGCATTTCAGAAAACGTGCTTATCTCGGCGAGAAAAAGCGATTTCGGCAATAAAATTTAAAACGCGTGTAAAACATAAACCAAACGATGAAATTGGTTATTTCTTCATGTATAATGATCAACTCGATACTCCCTAGCCCCCAACAGCCTTTTTTTTCATAACACTTTAACCAGAGTGACGGGAGAGCGGCATTTCAGAAAACGTGCTTATCTCGGCGAGAAAAAGCGATTTCGGCAATCAAAATTTAAAACGCGTGTAAAACATAAACCAAACGATGAAATTGGTTATTTCTTCATGTATAATGATCAACTCGATACTCCCTAGCCCCCAACAGCCTTTTTTTTCATAACACTTCTAACCAGAGTGACGGGAGAGCGGCATTTCAGAAAACGTGCTTATCTCGGCGAGAAAAAGCGATTTCGGCAATAAAATTTAAAACGCGTGTAAAACATAAACCAAACGATGAAATTGCTTATTTCTTCATGTATAATGATCAACTCGATACTCCCTAGCCCCCAACAGCCTTTTTTTTCATAACACTTTAACCAGAGTGACGGGAGAGCGGCATTTCAGAAAACGTGCTTATCTCGGCGAGAAAAAGCGATTTCGGCAATAAAATTTAAAACGCGTGTAAAACATAAACCAAACGATGAAATTGGCTTATTTCTTCATGTATAATGATCAACTCGATACTCCCTAGCCCCCAACAGCCTTTTTTTTCATAACACTTTAACCAGAGTGACGGGAGAGCGGCATTTCAGAAAACGTGCTTATCTCGGCGAGAAAAAGCGATTTCGGCAATAAAATTTAAAACAGCGTGTAAAACATAAACCAAACGATGAAATTGGTTATTTCTTCATGTATAATGATCAACTCGATACTCCCTAGCCCCCAACAGCCTTTTTTTTCATAACACTTTAACCAGAGTGACGGGAGAGCGGCATTTCAGAAAACGTGCTTATCTCGGCGAGAAAAAGCGATTTCGGCAATAAAATTTAAAACGCGTGTAAAACATAAACCAAACGATGAAATTGGTTATTTCTTCATGTATAATGATCAACTCGATACTCCCTAGCCCCCAACAGCCTTTTTTTTCATAACACTTTAACCAGAGTGACGGGAGAGCGGCATTTCAGAAAACGTGCTTATCTCGGCGAGAAAAAGCGATTTCGGCAATAAAATTTAAAACGCGTGTAAAACATAAACCAAACGATGAAATTGGTTATTTCTTCATGTATAATGATCAACTCGATACTCCCTAGCCCCCAACAGCCTTTTTTTTCATAACACTTTAACCAGAGTGACGGGAGAGCGGCATTTCAGAAAACGTGCTTATCTCGGCGAGAAAAAGCGATTTCGGCAATAAAATTTAAAACGCGTGTAAAACATAAACCAAACGATGAAATTGGTTATTTCTTCATGTATAATGATCAACTCGATACTCCCTAGCCCCCAACAGCCTTTTTTTTCATAACACTTTAACCAGAGTGACGGGAGAGCGGCATTTCAGAAAACGTGCTTATCTCGGCGAGAAAAAGCGATTTCGGCAATAAAATTTAAAACGCGTGTAAAACATAAACCAAACGATGAAATTGGTTATTTCTTCATGTATAATGATCAACTCGATACTCCCTAGCCCCCAACAGCCTTTTTTTTCATAACACTTTAACCAGAGTGACGGGAGAGCGGCATTTCAGAAAACGTGCTTATCTCGGCGAGAAAAAGCGATTTCGGCAATAAAATTTAAAACGCGTGTAAAACATAAACCAAACGATGAAATTGGTTATTTCTTCATGTATAATGATCAACTCGATACTCCCTAGCCCCCAACAGCCTTTTTTTTCATAACACTTTAACCAGAGTGACGGGAGAGCGGCATTTCAGAAAACGTGCTTATCTCGGCGAGAAAAAGCGATTTCGGCAATAAAATTTAAAACGCGTGTAAAACATAAACCAAACGATGAAATTGGTTATTTCTTCATGTATAATGATCAACTCGATACTCCCTAGCCCCCAACAGCCTTTTTTTTCATAACACTTTAACCAGAGTGACGGGAGAGCGGCATTTCAGAAAACGTGCTTATCTCGGCGAGAAAAAGCGATTTCGGCAATACAATTTAAAACGCGTGTAAAACATAAACCAAACGATGAAATTGGTTATTTCTTCATGTATAATGATCAACTCGATACTCCCTAGCCCCCAACAGCCTTTTTTTCATAACACTTTAACCAGAGTGACGGGAGAGCGGCATTTCAGAAAACGTGCTTATCTCGGCGAGAAAAAGCGATTTCGGCAATAAAATTTAAAACGCAGTGTAAAACATAAACCAAACGATGAAATTGGTTATTTCTTCATGTATAATGATCAACTCGATACTCCCTAGCCCCCAACAGCCTTTTTTTTCATAACACTTTAACCAGAGTGACGGGAGAGCGGCATTTCAGAAAACGTGCTTATCTCGGCGAGAAAAAGCGATTTCGGCAATAAAATTTAAAACGCGTGTAAAACATAAACCAAACGATGAAATTGGTTATTTCTTCATGTATAATGATCAACTCGATACTCCCTAGCCCCCAACAGCCTTTTTTTTCATAACACTTTAACCAGAGTGACGGGAGAGCGGCATTTCAGAAAACGTGCTTATCTCGGCGAGAAAAAGCGATTTCGGCAATAAAATTTAAAACGCGTGTAAAACATAAACCAAACGATGAAATTGGTTACTTTCTTCATGTATAATGATCAACTCGATACTCCCTAGCCCCCAACAGCCTTTTTTTTCATAACACTTTAACCAGAGTGACGGGAGAGCGGCATTTCAGAAAACGTGCTTATCTCGGCGAGAAAAAGCGATTTCGGCAATAAAATTTAAAACGCGTGTAAAACATAAACCAAACGATGAAATTGGTTATTTCTTCATGTATAATGATCAACTCGATACTCCCTAGCCCCCAACAGCCTTTTTTTTCATAACACTTTAACCAGAGTGACGGGAGAGCGGCATTTCAGAAAACGTGCTTATCTCGGCGAGAAAAAGCGATTTCGGCAATAAAATTTAAAACGCGTGTAAAACATAAACCAAACGATGAAATTGGTTATTTCTTCATGTATAATGATCAACTCGATACTCCCTAGCCCCCAACAGCCTTTTTTTTCATAACACTTTAACCAGAGTGACGGGAGAGCGGCATTTCAGAAAACGTGCTTATCTCGGCGAGAAAAAGCGATTTCGGCAATAAAATTTAAAACGCGTGTAAAACATAAACCAAACGATGAAATTGGTTATTTCTTCATGTATAATGATCAACTCGATACTCCCTAGCCCCCAACAGCCTTTTTTTTCATAACACTTTAACCAGAGTGACGGGAGAGCGGCATTTCAGAAAACGTGCTTATCTCGGCGAGAAAAAGCGATTTCGGCAATAAAATTTAAAACGCGTGTAAAACATAAACCAAACGATGAAATTGGTTATTTCTTCATGTATAATGATCAACTCGATACTCCCTAGCCCCCAACAGCCTTTTTTTTCATAACACTTTAACCAGAGTGACGGGAGAGCGGCATTTCAGAAAACGTGCTTATCTCGGCGAGAAAAAGCGATTTCGGCAATAAAATTTAAAACGCGTGTAAAACATAAACCAAACGATGAAATTGGTTATTTCTTCATGTATAATGATCAACTCGATACTCCCTAGCCCCCAACAGCCTTTTTTTTCATAACACTTTAACCAGAGTGACGGGAGAGCGGCATTTCAGAAAACGTGCTTATCTCGGCGAGAAAAAGCGATTTCGGCAATAAAATTTAAAACGCGTGTAAAACATAAACCAAACGATGAAATTGGTTATTTCTTCATGTATAATGATCAACTCGATACTCCCTAGCCCCCAACAGCCTTTTTTTTCATAACACTTTAACCAGAGTGACGGGAGAGCGGCATTTCAGAAAACGTGCTTATCTCGGCGAGAAAAAGCGATTTCGGCAATAAAATTTAAAACGCGTGTAAAACATAAACCAAACGATGAAATTGGTTACTTCTTCATGTATAATGATCAACTCGATACTCCCTAGCCCCCAACAGCCTTTTTTTTCATAACACTTTAACCAGAGTGACGGGAGAGCGGCATTTCAGAAAACGTGCTTATCTCGGCGAGAAAAAGCGATTTCGGCAATAAAATTTAAAACGCGTGTAAAACATAAACCAAACGATGAAATTGGTTATTTCTTCATGTATAATGATCAACTCGATACTCCCTAGCCCCCAACAGCCTTTTTTTTCATAACACTTTAACCAGAGTGACGGGAGAGCGGCATTTCAGAAAACGTGCTTATCTCGGCGAGAAAAAGCGATTTCGGCAATAAAATTTAAAACGCGTGTAAAACATAAACCAAACGATGAAATTGGTTATTTCTTCATGTATAATGATCAACTCGATACTCCCTAGCCCCCAACAGCCTTTTTTTTCATAACACTTTAACCAGAGTGACGGGAGAGCGGCATTTCAGAAAACGTGCTTATCTCGGCGAGAAAAAGCGATTTCGGCAATACAATTTAAAACGCGTGTAAAACATAAACCAAACGATGAAATTGGTTATTTCTTCATGTATAATGATCAACTCGATACTCCCTAGCCCCCAACAGCCTTTTTTTTCATAACACTTTAACCAGAGTGACGGGAGAGCGGCATTTCAGAAAACGTGCTTATCTCGGCGAGAAAAAGCGATTTCGGCAATAAAATTTAAAACGCGTGTAAAACATAAACCAAACGATGAAATTGGTTATTTCTTCATGTATAATGATCAACTCGATACTCCCTAGCCCCCAACAGCCTTTTTTTTCATAACACTTTAACCAGAGTGACGGGAGAGCGGCATTTCAGAAAACGTGCTTATCTCGGCGAGAAAAAGCGATTTCGGCAATAAAATTTAAAACGCGTGTAAAACATAAACCAAACGATGAAATTGGTTATTTCTTCATGTATAATGATCAACTCGATACTCCCTAGCCCCCAACAGCCTTTTTTTTTCATAACACTTTAACCAGAGTGACGGGAGAGCGGCATTTCAGAAAACGTGCTTATCTCGGCGAGAAAAAGCGATTTCGGCAATAAAATTTAAAACGCGTGTAAAACATAAACCAAACGATGAAATTGGTTATTTCTTCATGTATAATGATCAACTCGATACTCCCTAGCCCCCAACAGCCTTTTTTTTCATAACACTTTAACCAGAGTGACGGGAGAGCGGCATTTCAGAAAACGTGCTTATCTCGGCGAGAAAAAGCGATTTCGGCAATAAAATTTAAAACGCGTGTAAAACATAAACCAAACGATGAAATTGGTTATTTCTTCATGTATAATGATCAACTCGATACTCCCTAGCCCCCAACAGCCTTTTTTTTTCATAACACTTTAACCAGAGTGACGGGAGAGCGGCATTTCAGAAAACGTGCTTATCTCGGCGAGAAAAAGCGATTTCGGCAATAAAATTTAAAACGCGTGTAAAACATAAACCAAACGATGAAATTGGTTATTTCTTCATGTATAATGATCAACTCGATACTCCCTAGCCCCCAACAGCCTTTTTTTTCATAACACTTTAACCAGAGTGACGGGAGAGCGGCATTTCAGAAAACGTGCTTATCTCGGCGAGAAAAAGCGATTTCGGCAATAAAATTTAAAACGCGTGTAAAACATAAACCAAACGATGAAATTGCTTATTTCTTCATGTATAATGATATCAACTCGATACTCCCTAGCCCCCAACAGCCTTTTTTTTCATAACACTTTAACCAGAGTGACGGGAGAGCGGCATTTCAGAAAACGTGCTTATCTCGGCGAGAAAAAGCGATTTCGGCAATAAAATTTAAAACGCGTGTAAAACATAAACCAAACGATGAAATTGGTTATTTCTTCATGTATAATGATCAACTCGATACTCCCTAGCCCCCAACAGCCTTTTTTTTCATAACACATTAACCAGAGTGACGGGAGAGCGGCATTTCAGAAAACGTGCTTATCTCGGCGAGAAAAAGCGATTTCGGCAATAAAATTTAAAACGCGTGTAAAACATAAACCAAACGATGAAATTGGTTATTTCTTCATGTATAATGATCAACTCGATACTCCCTAGCCCCCAACAGCCTTTTTTTTCATAACACTTTAACCAGAGTGACGGGAGAGCGGCATTTCAGAAAACGTGCTTATCTCGGCGAGAAAAAGCGATTTCGGCAATAAAATTTAAAACGCGTGTAAAACATAAACCAAACGATGAAATTGCTTATTTCTTCATGTATAATGATCAACTCGATACTCCCTAGCCCCCAACAGCCTTTTTTTTCATAACACTTTAACCAGAGTGACGGGAGAGCGGCATTTCAGAAAACGTGCTTATCTCGGCGAGAAAAAGCGATTTCGGCAATAAAATTTAAAACGCGTGTAAAACATAAACCAAACGATGAAATTGGTTATTTCTTCATGTATAATGATCAACTCGATACTCCCTAGCCCCCAACAGCCTTTTTTTTCATAACACTTTAACCAGAGTGACGGGAGAGCGGCATTTCAGAAAACGTGCTTATCTCGGCAAGAAAAAGCGATTTCGGCAATAAAATTTAAAACGCGTGTAAAACATAAACCAAACGATGAAATTGGTTATTTCTTCATGTATAATGATCAACTCGATACTCCCTAGCCCCCAACAGCCTTTTTTTTCATAACACTTTAACCAGAGTGACGGGAGAGCGGCATTTCAGAAAACGTGCTTATCTCGGCGAGAAAAAGCGATTTCGGCAATAAAATTTAAAACGCGTGTAAAACATAAACCAAACGATGAAATTGGTTATTTCTTCATGTATAATGATCAACTCGATACTCCCTAGCCCCCAACAGCCTTTTTTTTCATAACACTTTAACCAGAGTGACGGGAGAGCGGCACTTCAGAAAACGTGCTTATCTCGGCGAGAAAAAGCGATTTCGGCAATAAAATTTAAAACGCGTGTAAAACATAACCAAACGATGAAATTGGTTATTTCTTCATGTATAATGATCAACTCGATACTCCCTAGCCCCCAACAGCCTTTTTTTTTTCCATAACACTTTAACCAGAGTGACGGGAGAGCGGCATTTCAGAAAACGTGCTTATTTCGGCGAGAAAAAGCGATTTCGGCAATAAAATTTAAAACGCGTGTAAAACATAAACCAAACGATTGAAATTGGTTATTTCTTCATGTATAATGATCAACTCGATACTCCCTAGCCCCCAACAGCCTTTTTTTTCATAACACTTTAACCAGAGTGACGGGAGAGCGGCATTTCAGAAAACGTGCTTATCTCGGCGAGAAAAAGCGATTTCGGCAATAAAATTTAAAACGCGTGTAAAACATAAACCAAACGATGAAATTGGTTATTTCTTCATGTATAATGATCAACTCGATACTCCCTAGCCCCCAACAGCCTTTTTTTTCATAACACTTTAACCAGAGTGACGGGAGAGCGGCATTTCAGAAAACGTGCTTATCTCGGCGAGAAAAAGCGATTTCGGCAATAAAATTTAAAACGCGTGTAAAACATAAACCAAACGATGAAATTGGTTATTTCTTCATGTATAATGATCAACTCGATACTCCCTAGCCCCCAACAGCCTTTTTTTTCATAACACTTTAACCAGAGTGACGGGAGAGCGGCATTTCAGAAAACGTGCTTATCTCGGCGAGAAAAAGCGATTTCGGCAATAAAATTTAAAACGCGTGTAAAACATAAACCAAACGATGAAATTGGTTATTTCTTCATGTATAATGATCAACTCGATACTCCCTAGCCCCCAACAGCCTTTTTTTTCATAACACTTTAACCAGAGTGACGGGAGAGCGGCATTTCAGAAAACGTGCTTATCTCGGCGAGAAAAAGCGATTTCGGCAATACAATTTAAAACGCGTGTAAAACATAAACCAAACGATGAAATTGGTTATTTCTTCATGTATAATGATCAACTCGATACTCCCTAGCCCCCAACAGCCTTTTTTTTCATAACACTTTAACCAGAGTGACGGGAGAGCGGCATTTCAGAAAACGTGCTTATCTCGGCGAGAAAAAGCGATTTCGGCAATAAAATTTAAAACGCGTGTAAAACATAAACCAAACGATGAATTTGGTTATTTCTTCATGTATAATGATCAACTCGATACTCCCTAGCCCCCAACAGCCTTTTTTTTCATAACACTTTAACCAGAGTGACGGGAGAGCGGCATTTCAGAAAACGTGCTTATCTCGGCGAGAAAAAGCGATTTCGGCAATAAAATTTAAAACGCGTGTAAAACATAAACCAAACGATGAAATTGGTTATTTCTTCATGTATAATGATCAACTCGATACTCCCTAGCCCCCAACAGCCTTTTTTTTCATAACACTTTAACCAGAGTGACGGGAGAGCGGCATTTCAGAAAACGTGCTTATCTCGGCGAGAAAAAGCGATTTCGGCAATAAAATTTAAAACACGTGTAAAACATAAACCAAACGATGAAATTGGTTATTTCTTCATGTATAATGATCAACTCGATACTCCCTAGCCCCCAACAGCCTTTTTTTTCATAACACTTTAACCAGAGTGACGGGAGAGCGGCATTTCAGAAAACGTGCTTATCTCGGCGAGAAAGTTGCGATTTCGGCAATAAAATTTAAAACGCGTGTAAAACATAAACCAAACGATGAAATTGGTTATTTCTTCATGTATAATGATCAACTCGATACTCCCTAGCCCCCAACAGCCTTTTTTTTCATAACACTTTAACCAGAGTGACGGGAGAGCGGCATTTCAGAAAACGTGCTTATCTCGGCGAGAAAAAGCGATTTCGGCAATAAAATTTAAAACGCGTGTAAAACATAAACCAAACGATGAAATTGGTTATTTCTTCATGTATAATGATCAACTCGATACTCCCTAGCCCCCAACAGCCTTTTTTTTTCATAACACTTTAACCAGAGTGACGGGAGAGCGGCATTTCAGAAAACGTGCTTATCTCGGCGAGAAAAAGCGATTTCGGCAATAAAATTTAAAACGCGTGTAAAACATAAACCAAACGATGAAATTGGTTATTTCTTCATGTATAATGATCAACTCGATACTCCCTAGCCCCCAACAGCCTTTTTTTTCATAACACTTTAACCAGAGTGACGGGAGAGCGGCATTTCAGAAAACGTGCTTATCTCGGCGAGAAAAAGCGATTTCGGCAATAAAATTTAAAACGCGTGTAAAACATAAACCAAACGATGAAATTGGTTATTTCTTCATGTATAATGATCAACTCGATACTCCCTAGCCCCCAACAGCCTTTTTTTTTCATAACACTTTAACCAGAGTGACGGGAGAGCGGCATTTCAGAAAACGTGCTTATCTCGGCGAGAAAAAGCGATTTCGGCAATAAAATTTAAAACGCGTGTAAAACATAAACCAAACGATGAAATTGGTTATTTCTTCATGTATAATGATCAACTCGATACTCCCTAGCCCCCAACAGCCTTTTTTTTCATAACACTTTAACCAGAGTGACGGGAGAGCGGCATTTCAGAAAACGTGCTTATCTCGGCGAGAAAAAGCGATTTCGGCAATAAAATTTAAAACGCGTGTAAAACATAAACCAAACGATGAAATTGGTTATTTCTTCATGTATAATGATCAACTCGATACTCCCTAGCCCCCAACAGCCTTTTTTTTCATAACACTTTAACCAGAGTGACCGGAGAGCGGCATTTCAGAAAACGTGCTTATCTCGGCGAGAAAAAGCGATTTCGGCAATAAAATTTAAAACGCGTGTAAAACATAAACCAAACGATGAAATTGGTTATTTCTTCATGTATAATGATCAACTCGATACTCCCTAGCCCCCAACAGCCTTTTTTTTCATAACACTTTAACCAGAGTGACGGGAGAGCGGCATTTCAGAAAACGTGCTTATCTCGGCGAGAAAAAGCGATTTCGGCAATAAAATTTAAAACGCGTGTAAAACATAAACCAAACGATGAAATTGGTTATTTCTTCATGTATAATGATCAACTCGATACTCCCTAGCCCCCAACAGCCTTTTTTTTTCATAACACTTTAACCAGAGTGACGGGAGAGCGGCATTTCAGAAAACGTGCTTATCTCGGCGAGAAAAAGCGATTTCGGCAATAAAATTTAAAACGCGTGTAAAACATAAACCAAACGATGAAATTGGTTATTTCTTCATGTATAATGATCAACTCGATACTCCCTAGCCCCCAACAGCCTTTTTTTTCATAACACTTTAACCAGAGTGACGGGAGAGCGGCATTTCAGAAAACGTGCTTATCTTGGCGAGAAAAAGCGATTTCGGCAATAAAATTTAAAACGCGTGTAAAACATAAACCAAACGATGAAATTGGTTATTTCTTCATGTATAATGATCAACTCGAGTCGAGCTCCAGGGAGAGAGGCTGATTTTTCGCTTTTTGAGGCCGACCGACGAACCGGCGCGGGGCGGACTCAAAAGCCCGCAGAGCCGTAGGCACTTAGAAAAGTTTCGCCTTTGGCTGTGAGCTCCAGGGGGAGAGGCTGATTTTGCGTTATTTTAGGCCGGCTGGAGAACCGGCGCGGGTCGGACGCACAATCCCCGCAGAGCCGTGGGCACTTAGAAAATTTTCGCCAAGTTGGCTGTGAGCGCCTGGTACCTAATATGGAAGTATAGAGGCCGACTTTCGGGCAAGATCACGCCGGGTTAGGCTTCTAGGACCCCGGCTAAGCAATTTTACCGGGCCGCCCGGTTCTTTTTTTTAACCAGCCCGGTTCTTTTTACACTTCCAGCTGGAGCTCAGCAGCGGCTTTTTGCACAGTATCACGCCGGGTTAGGCTTCCAGGACCCCGGCTAAGCAATTTTACCGGGCCGCCCGGTTCTTTTTTTTAACCAGCCCGGTTCTTTTTACACTTCCAGCTGGAGCTCAGCAGCGGCTTTTTGGACAAGATCACGCCGTGTTAGGCTTCCAGAGCCCCGGCTAAGCAATTTTACCGGGTCGCCCGGTTCTTTTTTTAACCAGCCCTGTTCTTTTTTTAACCAGCCCGAGAGAATGGTAGGTGGATATTATGACAAAGTTTGATGGAGTATTGATTTATGACCTTAATAAAAAAGTATTAAATATTTTTTTTTTTTTTTATTTTTTTTTTTTTAAAAAGAGTTATTGAGGTCATAGAGTTTATGGAGGTCATAGGGAGGTCATAGGTTATAGGGTTAGGTTGTTATTTATTTAAAATGTTGAATTATGGGTTGGGTTAGGGTTTGAGTTTGGTATGAGTGGTGTGTGTGTGTGGTTGAAAGTCAAAAATGTTATGAGCTGCTGCTTCCTCCCTCGTCCTGTAGGGGGTGTTTAAGTGTTTCATTCACTTTTATCCTGAGATAGGAGTGCTAAGGTGTGTAAGTGTATTTATCTCAGGATGAGTGTAAATCTTGTTTTGTTTTGTTTTTTGGATGGTGGTAAGTCTGAACATATGTGTTAGATCATCTGTAAATCTTGTTTTGTTTATTTTTTGGTGGTGGGAATATGTCTGTAGATGTTTAGGGTCTTAAGATTGTTGGGGGTGTCTGACCTTCTCACCTTGCGCGGCTCTTTACGGCGTGTGTCTGTATCTGGGTTGTATGTGTGTGTATGTGGCTGAGTTAAATTATTTGATGGTGGGAATATGTCTGTACATGTTTTGGGTCTTAAGATTGTTGGGGGGTGTATGACCCTGCTTTATGACCTCGCCGCGTGTATCTGTGGGATGTGTGTCTATGTGGCTGAGTTAAATTATTTTTGGTGCTATGTTTCAGTTTAAAAAAGCTTTTAATAATAGTATGAGGTGAAAAAAAATGAATCTTACCTTCCGAGGGATGAAATTAGCTGGTCCTCAGTCCAATTTTGTGTATGGAGGAGAAAATGGAGTTTAAAAATGGGGTGGGGGTTAGGGTTAGGGGTCTTCAGGTCAGAATGTTCTTTAGGGCGGGAAAGTATCTGGATATATAGATGTGCAAGTGTTTAAACAGTCAGAAAAGGCCTTTACAAAGCTCAAACCACCTCAAGTCGGTCTCTACGCTCTGCGGATCTTTTAAAAGCAATGGTGAAAGGTAGGTTGTTTTTTTTCCTAAAAATAAACTATTCTGTTATAATGCGATTGTATTTATGACGTATGTTTTTTTTTGTACATAGATATTATCGTCTATGCGGACGTCCACAATGCTCGTGAGTTTTATTATGTGTTTACATTATTCTGTTATTTTCTCCATCAGAAATGTGATGTTATTGTTTTTCTCAACAAAAAAAAGCGCGGTTAAATGATGACTTCAGTGGAGTCTACTTAACGCAGACGGATTACGGTGAATCACACATTCATTTATGTTAGTTAATATTAATACGTTGATCTTAAAATGTTTAACTTATGTATGTATGTTAGATCTGGTAGGTGCAGCGGAGCAAGACATCCAGAAAAACGGTCTGGGTGACACAGGTCGCGAAGGTTACAAAGAGCCTGCTTCAAACGTGTCGGATGTGTTGGGAGAATCGTCTGACGAGGGCTCAGCTCCGCATCTTTTAAGAGCATTTGAAGACCGACAGAATCGGCTCTTTGCTCAAAAAGCGGATGACGTGTCAGCGGGTCACGTGACGGACGCAGAGCTTGCGAATATTAAGTACGAGGAGTTGAACCAAACTCGCGAATCGTTAAAAGAAATTGAAGGTATGTCGAATTTTGTTTTATATGTATATATATATATATATATATATTATTTTTTCTATCATATATTTATGTTATAACATTGTTTCTTCTGTATACTTCAGGCGCTATTGACAGCCAACCACAGGCTGCTCAACCGAGGCGTCAGATGACTCGGAGTAGGAGGGGTCGAAGAAGGAGCAGGCTCACACACAACCCCCACCCATCCTTCCGTGTGAGAGAGAGGCGTCTGAAAGATTCAAGGTCTCATGCGTGTGACGGTGAATGTATTTACAGACAGCAACTTCGCTCTTGTCTCAAAGTAATACAGACATTGACATCTGCAATTGAAACATCGATAGTTTAAAATAAAAAGGCAATGTCTGACCCTAAACTCACGCCAGCTGAGGCAGACGTCATAGCAAGCATTGTTGAAATAGATTTTGAAACCGATGAAACAAATCATGAATCAGGTACAAGGCAGAGATTTTGTGATACCCCTGAACTAGATCAACAAATCTTGACAATTAACAACGATATTGAAATGTTATCGGATGGTGCGTATAGGAGTCAAATATCAGAATTAACATCACACCTGCTATCTGCTCTAGAGGGTGTAAATGCGGTGGTATCGGGTGAGCAGAGTGCCCTCAGCCCCGATGTGCCTAATCATTTACAAAGTGTGGTAGAGGGTCTTAATAATCAAAGTGTCAATGAAGGTAGCCAAAGTCCTACACACATTTCTTCACAATTGTTAAACTTGATAACTGAATTAAATAACCACACGTATGAGAGTGTACGTTGTCTCAGTCCTAACATACCGGCTCAACTGATTGACATTATCAACGAGTTAAATGTACAGCCGCCTGACCCGACTCACGATAATCAGTCTGTGTTGAATGATGAAATAATTGATGACATGTGCGTTGAACCCTTGGCGTGTATTGATGGTAGCGACATAGCGCCGTGCCTACAAACTCGCCAACAGCCTAACAACTGCGCTGTAATAATTGATCATCAAATTGAGGGCGACATAGCGCCGTCTCAACATACGGCGTTTCAGCAACCTGACGCTACCTCTCAGCCGCTGAGTCGTGTTCAACCCACAGGCTCGGAACCTGTCGCTACCTCTCAGCCTCTAAGCCGTGTTCAACAAGGTGGCTCGGCTGTAGTTAACAGACCCCATTTCAATAATGTTGAAGTGCGGAGACGTATAAATCCCCCCATGCAATCGGGTAGCAGGGATTTTGCTTCTTTTTACATGCATATCGAAAATAACATCGAAGGTGTTTTGGAGGAGGTAGATGACATTGCACAAACGGGGGATGCAATTCAGATTGAGATTGTGGGGGGTGGTGACGAAAGAGAACATACCTACCAGCAAATGACTGATATAGACTCTATGAGGGAGCATGTACAAAGTATGCTAGAGCGTTTAGCACAGTCTAACACAGAACTTATGCTCGATGAAGGTTTAGAATTAGTGGTACAAATATTCAAGCCTTTGCGTGGAGGTATGCGTCGCAAACTGATACAATCCACTAATGTAGAAATATTAAAGAGAAAAAAACGACATTTGTACATGACTCTTAACAAAGACAACAATCTATGCTTTGCTCTCGCGTTAGCACATCTGCTAAACAGCTCGCTAACAACAAAGCAGGCCACACAGCAGGCTCGGCTCTTACAAGAGAGTGTAGGTTTGAACTGTCACACAGCTGTAAGTCTGGCTGATGTACACAAATTCGAGAAAGCCCTCAAAAGAAAGATAGTTGTAATGTACAGAAAAGCCGACTGCCGTCCTATGACTTTTTTTGAGACTCGCTACCCCAAATCAGCCGATGATATTTTGTTTATCCTTTTACTAGAGAATCATTTCTACGGCGTTAAATCCATTGAGGGGTTTGTAGGTCATACATATTTCTGTAGACACTGCTTCAAAGGTCACGAGAATTGGGAGCAGCATCGGTGCCCGGGGCACTGTCACGTGTGTCTTGATGCGAGATGTAAACAGCTACCCTTTAAACGTGTAATCTGTCCCGATTGTAATAAGACTTGTTATAATGACGAGTGTTTTATCAAACATAAAGAGCCGCGCAAGGCGAGAAGGTCAGACATCCTCAAAACTAACTGTGACACATATAAAAAATGCATGCAATGCGGCTTGCAATATTATGTGAAACCAGGTGCTAGTCGTGTCAAGCATCACTGCCTCGCTAAAAAATGTGCTGTGTGCGGTGACGACTTGAGGGGAGATACAATGCTTGATCCTCATCTGTGTTACATCCAACCTCTAAAAGCACAGCCTCCTTGTAGAAATGTAATATACTACGATTTTGAAACCTATGTAGATGAAGACGGGTCACTCAAACCCTTTCTTGTTTGTTGTAAATCGAATAGTATGGAGAAGCATTGGTTTGGTACCGATTGTGTCGACGGTTTTGTTAGTTTTTTCAGAAACCCTCGTTTCAAAGGTTCGACTTTTGTAGCACATAATGCTAGAGGTTTTGATTCCTACATTTTACTCAACAGAATGATCGATCTGGGTGTCAAATTTGACATTATAATGCAAGGGAGTAAGGTTCTCTCTTTTGTGGATGTTGATTTGAAATCGCGATACATAGACTCGCTCTCATTTCTGACCATGGCGCTAAGTGCGATCCCAAAGGCCCTAGGGTTTGAAGACAAATCAAAGGGGTACTTTCCACACAAATTCAGCTCGTTGGCTCATCTGAATTATGTAGGGTCTTATCCCGAGCCTTCGTCTTACGATGTTGAACGCCTGGCCCCCTCAGAGCGTGCAAAGTTCTACGAATGGTATGACAAAAACAGTATGGGGTCGTTTGATTTTGCCCAGCAGGCTGTAGCCTACTGTAAGAATGACGTGAACTTGTTATTCCAGGGTGGTGAGACATTTAGGGGTGAGTTTTTCGAAGCTACAGGTTGTGACCCCTTCAACGCTGTGACAATCGCCTCAGCCTGCATGAGTGTGTTCCGCACAAGATTCCTGAAGCCTCAAACACTGGCCATTACACCTGCAGACAACTACACGAACCAATATAAAGCTTTCTCGCAAGACGCTATCCAATATTTGCTGTGGGTCATGCACAGTCAAAATGTTCACATCAGACACGCTTTAAACGGCGGGGAAGTCAAAATAGACAACTTCTTTGTAGACGGTTATAGAGAGGTTGGAGGTGTGCGTATAGTGTATGAATATTTTGGATGCTATCACCACGGTTGTTCAGAATGCTTCGATCTTGCTAAAATATGTCCGACGACAAAACGCCCCTTTCAGGAAAGGTTCGATGCCACCCAAAAGAAAATTCGAGAACTACGTCTTAAACCGAATTTGCAACTTGTAATTATGTGGGAGCACGAATGGTTGCGAATGAAAAAGTTAGACGCGGCGACGGGCGAATTCATCAAAAAAGCTAAATTCCCATCACCGCTAAAGCCTAGACAAGCTTTGTTCGGGGGGCGGACAAACGCGTTTGTTTTAAGATATACCCCAAAACCTAACGAACGTGTGCTTTATGTTGATGTCACGTCGCTGTATCCATTTATCAATAGCACCTGTCTCTACCCCATTGATCATCCTGAAATCTTCCACAATGACTTCAAGGACCCCAGGATGTATTTCGGCTTCATCAGCGCTACAGTTAACCCACCGAGGGGGTTATATTTTCCTGTTTTGCCCTACAAATCACCTAAAGGTAAACTGCTATTCACATTATGTCGCACCTGTGGCGATGCCAACAATCAAAATACAGCCTGTGCGCACACTGATGAGCAAAGGTCATTAACGGGTGTCTGGACAACCCCTGAATTCGCCAAGGCTCTCGACCTCGGTTACACCGTTGTGAATATTTCCGAGGTATGGCATTACAGTCGAAAGAGTGACGCCATTTTTACCGACTATATGAGGACTTTTTTGAAAGGTAAACAGGAATCTTCAGGGTACCCCGCACATGTCATCAATCAGGCTGATAGAAACCAGTATATCGAGGATTATAAGACGCATCAAAATATTCAACTAGATCCTTCCAAAATTAGAGTGAATCCTGGAAAAAGGCAAGTTTCAAAACTATGTCTGAACAATCTCTGGGGTAAGTTGGCGCAGCGTGAGAACATGCCAAGCACAAAGATTGTGACAAAAACTAAGGATTTTCTCGAACTGCTTTTTTCAGGTCTGTATGACGTGACATTTATCCACTTTCTCAACAAAAAACGAGCGATGGTGCAGTATTGTTTTCGAACAAACACTGAGAAACCATTGACGAAAACTACAAATGTGGCTGCGGCGTGTTTTACAACGGCGTACGCTCGTTTGAAAATGTACGGCTATTTGGAAATGCTACAGAACCGGGTTTTGTACACTGATACGGACAGTATTATCTATACAGCTTTGCCCGGTGAAAGCGTTCTGCCTCTGGGAGACTATCTGGGTGATTTGACAGACGAGCTTTCCAACGACAGCATTGTAGATTTTGTCTCCGCAGGCCCCAAGACCTACGCATACAAACTGAGAAACAGTGGACGTGTCGTGATGAAGGTCAAAGGTATCACCCAAACACATGAAAGCGGGCAAAACATCAATTTCGATAGCATGCTTGATCTGGTTCAGGGGTACATCAACAACCAAGGCGCGTGCTCGGACGTGCTCTCTACCCCGCAACACGTCATTGTACGTGATAAAAAAGGCTTCCGATTAAAGAATGCCTCATTCAATAAGAGACTGAGGGTCGTGTACGATAAGAGACGCCTAGTCGGGCGAGATCAGACGTTGCCTTTTGGGTTTTAACATTTTTTTTTGTTTTCCATGTGTAAAAATGTCTTTGAACCAAATTGAATTTGATCCTAGATTAGAACTACCTTTTGCCTGTATAATTAGTGGCCCTAGTGGATGTGGCAAGACTTTTCTGGTGAAAAATGTTTTAGAACACACAGATCATGTCATGAGACAAAAGCCTCATAATATTGTATGGGTTTATACTTCGGCCCAACCTTTGTATGATGAAGTCAAAAGTATGAATAAAAATATTGTATTTATCAAAGGATTGCCTGAATCTTTTGACGATGAAAAGTTGTTCCCCCCGCAGCAAAACCATCTGCTGATATTGGACGATGTCATCTTTCAAGCCTCAGACAATCAGGAAGTGGTTCGAATTTTTACACAATATAGGCATCATATGAATCTAAGCGTCATCATGTTAACGCAGAACATCTTCCACCAGGGTAAATTTAGCCGTACTATAAGCCTAAACAGTAATTATCTAGTTTTGTTCAAAAATCCACGCGATAAATTGCAGGTAACTGTTCTGGCTAATCAAATCTGCCCCAACAACCGGAAGTTCTTTCTGGAATGTTTTGAAGATGCGACGAGGGATCCGTACGGCTATTTACTGGTTGATTTGACGCCTACGTGTCCAGAACAATACAGACTGCGCACAGGCATACTACACAATCAATGGCCTACTGTTTATATTCCTAAGCAATAAAAACAATGTCTAAACTGTTAAAAAGAAATGCGGCGTTACTTAAGACTCTCTTTACCTGCAAGCCGGGCGAACGCAAACATTTACTCCTCAGAGCTCCTGCCAGTTTACTAAAAGCGCTATGTGAGATTGCTTTAAATCTCCTAAAAGGCCACATACCTCTAAATTCGAAACAATACAAAAAACTTAAAAAACAAAAAAGGAATATTCGATTTCTAGCCGATAAAAAAAATACTTTAAAGAAGAAAAGAGCTGTATTGGTTCAAAAAGGTGGTTTCATTTTCCCGTTGCTGGCTGCTTTTGCTCCTGTACTCGGAAGCGTCATCGGAGGCCTCATAAATAAATAAATTAAAAAAAAATGAGTTTGAAAACGGCGAATAAATTGTACCTCGTCTCCCCATACCAACTAGACAGGATGACTCGAGCGCAGCCAAACATCCTCGATACAGCTGAACGGGATTTAGATCGGCAGATGAAACAGGTGTTGGAAAATAAAAATTTAAATCAATACGAAAAAATCAAAATGTATCAAAGCCTAATGCAACGTTACAGAGGATTATTAAAACAAAAGAATGAGGAGAGTGCCCCCATCACACTGAACGTATCGCAAGATCAGATAGAACGCGCCACCCCTCCCAATCAGAACAACAACAACAACGCCACGGAGCTGACGGAGATGGAGACGAGAGAACAGGTGCACGAGGACCCGCCGGGGATGAAAACTACGCAACAGGTGCAAACGGAGGAATGGACAGGGATTCTCGACGCTATAGGATCACGACATCATCGAAACGCCGCATACGTGTTGAGAAAATTAGCATCGAACGATATAGGATGGACGCCTCGGGGCGAATTTATATTTAATGGAAATCTTATCAGAGGATCTCATATGACCGATTTGATAAAAAAGCTCGTCGTGAGCGGTAAGAAAGTAGGCGGTCCTCCTATAGGCTGGAGTGAATTTTTGGAAACATTAACCCGTCTTAATTTACCGGAATCAAGCATTTCCAACCCTTTGGCACGTTCTGACTTTAAACGTTTAAAATACGCTAGAGCTGAAGATGAAGACGTTTCCCAAGCTAAAAATGCAAACGCAAAAAACATTAAGAAAAAAAAAAGAAAGCAAGCCGCAATGGCTCAAAAATGGGTTAGTTATTAAATATGAGAAATTTGATGTATGGTGAAATAAAAAAAACGTATATTGTATATGTTAGCATAAAAACACACTTGACTCTGTAACTCTCTTTTTAAAGATGTTTTATTGAATAAAAAGAGTTTTATAAAAAACATTAACGTGACTACGTACAATGACATTTTTTAAACTTATGCAAAGAACACGATGTCTGACCCCCGCACACTCGCCGAGCCCCACGTGATTTTCGAACAAAGGAGGTAACCATTGCATCATTGTGTAGGGGGTCTGTCGTGTAGCTATCCAAAACATCCAGATAAGTTAACCCGCATCTTCGTTGACTTAAATAATAAACACAGTGATGACCGCAGGTGCTCGTCAGTTCGTGTTGTAGTTGAATGTTATGGTAAATTATACGGTTAGAATGTTTTTTCAGAAAATCCAATATACTCTTAGGGTAAAATATATGGTCGGGTTCTAAACCAAAAGGGTCAAAGAATGTGGCCGAACCGTCTTTTTCTAACGTTAACCCCAGCCAGTGTTCCCCCGGCAGATGCCTCGGGTGCGTGTTTACAATGTAGTGTCTGGGGGGTGTGTCTGTGACGTCATGCAACTCGTCTGCTGCAAAAACGCCTCCAAAGAGAGGCCCATGTTGAAGCCTCATGAAACTGGTCAATTCACGCCCGTTCATCTTAATATTAATAATAATCCATCAGCACCTCTCTCTTGGCGTTGATTTCGACAATTGAATCATAAGCGGCGTAAACAATTAACGTTGTTGTGTGGGGAAGCGGATTACGAAATCGTAGATCCAGTCTGAGCACGCCGTTGTTTACTGGGGCAATGGCTCCTGAATCATCTCCGGGGTTCAGATTGAAGACAAAAAGCGAGTAACCTTGATTAAAATCATCTTGATCGATACAGAGTGGTAAATCCTTCAAAAAACGCCCCGTCGCTGTGAAAAGATTAAGGTATTCGCGTGTAGAAAGCCCCCCGCCAAAATAAGGCTGAAAAGCTTTGGACGGAATCTGTCGGCCTTCTTGCGAGAGACTTAGATATTCAATGTCGGCGTTGATAAAATTAAATGGATTTAAATCTTTTCTCCCAGCAAAACTCAAATGATTTACGAGGGCTAACACTATTTGTTTTGGCATATGTCCGAGAAACAGATTATCCTGATGACATATTCTGGAATTCTGAGCAATGGAAAACGTTTTAAGACAAATTCTCGTTAAAGGATAAATGGCATTGCCCTTGTGTAACGCTGCTTCGTGGCCAATAGCGACGGCTGGTGACACAGTTACTTTTTTCACAAATAATGTTGCCCCTAAAATCTTGAGACAGACGTCGTTGTTAGAAGCGCTCATGAGACAGAAATCATCGTTGGCTCTGGATAATTTCAAACGTAGATCCACGTGATTCAGTAGATGACGCTCGCAGAAAAATATATCGCTGTGTATGGGCCCCATAATTTGGAACTCTTGTGATTCTGCCAGTCGTAAAGCGCGCTTCCATAGTCCATCGTTGATATTGGGGCCTTCAAAAGCAATAGAGTCCATACGTCCCCTAGTATCTTTAACAAACATCCCAGCTGAGAATTGTGAATGGAGGGTATCTCTTGAAAAATTTAACAAAGTCTCAATTATTGCCCTATAGGGGTGAGTCGCACTAGATTGTGATATAAGACGGTCCCCTAGAACGACGTCAACTTGTGAAAATATGGTATTAAGAGGATAATTAATAATCCCCACAGCTTCATTCGCTGCTAGATTGCTTCCGTCTTTGTGTAATACTTTTAAACGTAAATGCAGCAATGTATCAGATAGATCGAGATATTTAGAGCCATCTCCGGGGATAAAAAATTCAATCGGGCCCGAATCTGTAATTGCCGATAAAGGAGGAATCTCCACATACTGTGTTTGATCTATTGATAATTGTGTAAGAGGTGGAGCAAAAATATCCAGCTCACTAAGACTACATTCTTGGGAATTAAAATGTAAAAGCGACATTTTATTTATTTTATTTTTATTTTTTAAGAGAATATGTCCGTCCTACGTCTTGGTCGCCTTTTGATGACTGGTTTGAAGTTTTTGATACTGCGTGTCTTTTTATTTATTCTCAATCTGAGGCCTGAGGGTCTTCGCCCACGACGTGAAAGAACTACAAGCCCCGCACCTCCTTGAGCGGCTTCCGGTTTACGTTTTATTTTTTCAATGACGCGGCCCGCCACATCCGTAGCAATGTTCCGCGCGGCACTTTGCAGATGCGGTCTGGCTAGGTTGAAACCTGATTTCAACATTGGAGCAACAAAACGAAATAGCTTCGCGAATATAGACCCTATCCCACGTCCGTACTGAACTGGGGCACCGTGGAAACCAGGATAGGAACCACCTATTTGACTTTCATAATATTTGACGAATCGATATAGATCGGGATGTGTCTCGAGTCTCATATTTTTCTAATGTTTCGGTCTAAAATGTAGAACTAGAACGATCTTCCCGTATTTGAAATTGATTGGTTGATTCTGGTCTGTGCGAATGCTAATATGGATGTGCTCAATGTGGCGTTTGTTTACATCTAAATAATATAACGTGGTGAAACTTCTATTTATGAGCGATCCAAATTCCCCTTCTAAAGGCAGGCTCCTTAGTAAAGGGGCGTGGGCGTCGCCAACAGTCTGATAGTGTATTACATCGGCGTAAATGAAAAGATGGTACCGCCCTCCCCTTCGATCAGCTGTCCGCGGGGCCTTTGTCCAATCTGTTTTTAATGGAAACCATTGCTCAGCCGGCAGGCCTACTAAATAAGCTAACGGTTCGTTAAATTTTAGTTCGTAGGGTTCTTTGGTGTGAAATTTAAATCTATGGGTATGCTGGTCGTATTCCACGTTTATTTTTTTGTTGGAAGCTTTCAATAACTGCGTTTTAATATCTTCAGCCAAGGAGTTGAGATCGCCATATATCTCCCCCCGCAGTTTCACCAGGGTGGGTAGGGGTGCCTCGTGAGGCTCGGTTGCTGGTTTTGTCATCTCTCTAAAGTAGAAGCCCCTTTTTTTCTCCGGTACATCTACACACGTGTTCACATATGTAATTTCACAAATAGCGACTTCCCAGGGCCCCTTTAAATCGATATTCTGGACCAATTCGACTCTAAAGTCCGTATTTGTATTATTCGGATACAAATGCATACTTGCGTTGGAGGTCAGGGTTACATAAAATCCATCCCTGACTTCACCCATCTTGAAATTTTATGAGTAATGATTGGTTTTGTCATTTCAGATATCTTTAACACTGCTGGCTGCCACCCAAGAATCAAATTTCGGAGGCCATCCGACCCAGCGTATCAAAAGTTCACGCCTCCCTGAGACCGTTCGGGATTTAAGAATTTTCTGAATGCTGAAAAATGTATTTTTCTTAATTTTCACTTTTTGGAGCTCATCTGCATAGAATACGCCATCTAGCGGCTCTCCGTCGTAATCGCTGAGTTTGTAAACCTTTGGAAAACGATTGAGAATTTCTACTACAGTGAAAAACTCATCTGAGAAAGATTGTTCGTACGATTTGTCAAAGACACCCTTTATTTTGGAAATTCTAACGTTGTCTCCTACGGCGAATCTTTTTTTATCACTCTTCTGTAGAGATACGTTGCCGTACAGGTTACGGAAAACGATGTCTGTATTTTCCATAGTCACCTCATTAGGCGACATCTTAATACTACGATGAAATGAATTATTATAAGAGGATAGAAAATCTTGAATTTTGTCGACATAACGTCTTGTATTATGCGCAGTGAAAAACCGCCACATCCTGGTCTTAAGAGTCCGATTAAAACGCTCGACTGTTTGTGCTTTCAAATCCGACGCTGTGGAAAAATGGATGATTTTATGACGTTTTATTAATTTCTGGAATTGCTTGTTGAAGAATTCTGTGCCAGCGTCCGTCTGCAAACGTAGCGGGATTCCGCTGTCTGACAGAATTGATTCAAATGCTTGGCTCACACTGGCGGCTGATTTATCCTTCAGAACGCGAGCAAAAGCCTTCTTTGAGAAAATGTCAATCACGGTGAGAATATATTTCATCCCATCATTATGTGATGACAAAATTTGCATGTCACATAAATCGGCTTGTAGTTGTCTTTGAGCTCTTCGTGCATATACTTTGTTTCTAGAGAAAGTCAGTCTTGCAGGTTTGTGTAATGTATATGCATTTTCTCCCGCAAGGAATGATTTCACTTTCTTCAAAGTGGGTTGGTTTTTTTTACAGCTCAAGAGAGCCGCCTTGTGGAGACGTTGAGCACCACCGAAACTTGCTGGATTTTTAACATTATAATACAATTTTTTCAGACATCTTTCCTCAGCCATTGTTGCAACCGTTGTGACAAATATGGAACCCGTTCGTGGTTTTAAAATGTTTATTGAAAGGAGAAAAACAGGTAAAATTCTTTTTTTTTTTTTTGGTTACAATATATAAAACAAACCAGGTGTTAAACGTATAATGTTTGTTCTGGTTAGAATATAATCAAACAATGCGGTATAGGAGAAACAAGGTACATTTAAAAAAAAGGTATATTATAAAAATAAAAAAGTACATTTAAAAAAAAGGTACATTATAAAAATAAAAAAGTACATTTAAAAAAAAGGCACATAGTTTTGTATTACATTTTAAGAACGTACATACGCTATCATAGACCGTATCACATGTTTCGGTACATTTGATTCGATAAGAATTTTGAATTTGTTCAATTCGGCTTTAACATCAATTGGAATATTATTGCGTATATGTACAATAATCAAATCATGGAACAATGTCATCAGAGTAAACAGGTGTGCGACAGTTATTTCACTCCATTCGTTGATAACGAGTTTCAATTTGTTAAAGACTTCTTCTAAATTTGATAAAATACACACTAGATTAGTCCAAGTAATTTCTAAAACATTTTGGGATATATGTCTTATTTTTTCCATAATATCCACCAATTTCTGGACAGAAGCGTCGTTATTAGTGTCACGCTGTACAATTACTCGTTCCAAATCCTCAGTCCAATTTTGCAAATCGTTTCTTCTCAAAGAATTACCCATTTCTCTCAACCTCGTGTCTATGAAACACAAATTCAATCGCAGAATCAGAAATTTGGGCAAACTGTTTGTAATCAATAATACAGCTTTCTAGTTTCCCGAAGATGTCTTCTTCATAGGACAGATCTAACAAAATGACATTGATGATTTTTTTAACGTCTATTTGTGGTAACTGAATATCGAGGTGCGTCAGCATTCTGTAAATAGCAGAAAAGAACTGTCTATTACATACTGATTTCATGATCTTATGGAAATTTTCGAACATATAATAATTTTCATGTTTTATGTACAGACATGTATGTCTCATCTGAGAAAGATCATCCAATTCACAAGCCAAACAATCACTTGCGGTATGTTTAAGCAGATCTTTGTGTAGTAAGAGAACTACGAACAATTTGATTCTTACATATTCAATTGGCGACATCCAGGGTAGCGCGTTTTCGATTTCAAAACTGACGCTGGTTGATGACGAGGTGGATGGCAACGTTGAAGCCGCGGATGATTTCTTGCTCATCACCGACCTGGATGTTGATTTGTCGGGGTCGCTGTTCAATACTGCCCCCTTTGGTGAATTCTCGCAGTCGCTGTTCATTACTGGTCCTTCTGTTGAGGCGAGATCTGGAGGTGAAGGCTGTTTTGCAGACAGGGAGACATTATCTGCTTCAAATGGTGGAATTGCCAGCTCGGGATACCATAGCTCCGATTCCACCGGGTTGTCCAGCGTGGTGAAAGACTGTCGTCTGGCCTCCTTTGCGTGCCAGGTAGCCGGTTCCTTCAACAGACGTGTGAATCGCCGAGCTGTTTTTCCCTCTTCGTCTTCTTCATCCGATGAAATTATGATGATCGATTCGGCGTATAGCAACGGTGCGAATTCTTTCAAACATTCTCGACCGCAGTCATCTTTTGCAGAATCAGGATGCCGGGTCCCCGGATACGTGACGGTGCGTTCAGGGCAAATCGGTGTGGAAGTCTGCATGTCGATGTCAGCTTCGTCAGAAGCACAGCCGTGGGGTAACGGCGGTGAGGATGCAGGTGAACACAAATTAATTACCTCTTCGTGGTGATGTTGTAGGCCTTTCAGAATCTTTTGTTTCGGTTCCTTGTCTGCATCTTGGAAGGTAGGCAGAAGATTTTTGGCGCATCGTTTGTCAGACATTTTTTTTTGTCTTGAGCAGCGAGATGTTTCTTGGCGAGATTCTTTGAGGTTTGAAGGTTTGGGGGGAGCTTTTTTTCTTATACAGAGCAGTTGTAAACGGTCCACGCCCTCCTCCTCCTGGAGATTTAGGGGTGTGCTTGGAGTCTGGAGTAGGCGGTAGGAGATTTAGGGGTGTGCTTGGAGTCTGGAGTAGGCGGTACTTTGATTGTAGGGGGATGTAAAAATTAGAACGTATTGAAATGTTATTCAAATATTAATTTTTTTCTGACCCCCGCAATCGTGATCCACATTCTACTACACAAATACTGCTCCGTTATCATGTCAGTTAAGGGGTTAATTCTCCTCTGCCACTCTGATAAAGGGACTTGTAGAATCGTCTGAAGTACACCACACTCACTGTTGAAAACCTGAAGGCTAAGTAAAGCATCACATATTTCCCCGTCTTCCTCCTCCTCCTCCTCGGATAGCTGAGGTGAAACTTTGAGGCGGAAAAACCAACGACCATTCGGTCCTAGTCTCGAAATCCAAGTTAGTGTGAGCTCCCCCTTCAGCCCCGTTTCTCCAACAAATTGGGGAAGGAGCTTTGGAAACAATTGACTGACGATGGCCCAGTCATTCGAGTTGAGGGATCCAAATCCGTGGGGCATAGTATATTTGCCATCCTCTTGCATGAAAAAGACCAGCTCGCCGATTCCGTGAAAATAATGATAACCCCAGGAAAAAGTAGGAGTTAAAGGCCATTTATTCTCAAGCTCCGTCATATTTAGAGGACTCTGTTGCAATCTTCTGACAAACATATGCTTCTTCCTAGGGGCCTGTAAAAGGCCATCTGCACCCAAGGGTGAGATGTGGACCGTCACAGGTGTTTCGCAAATCATACTTCTCAGTAGAAGGTTCAAAAATCAAGATACACAGCCTCCACTCCTCAGACTCTATATACCCAACATTGCCGATCCCACCCACTTTTTGCCTTTCATCGTCACGTGTTATATTTGTGTTATATTTTCAAAGATCTTGTTTGAACATTTTTTAACTCCATTTTCTCCTCCATACACAAAATTGGACTGAGGACCAGCTAATTTCATCCCTCGGAAGGTAAGATTCATTTTTTTTCACCTCATACTATTATTAAAAGCTTTTTTAAACTGAAACATAGCACCAAAAATAATTTAACTCAGCCACATACACACACATCCCACAGATACACGCGACGAGGTCGTAAAGCAGGGTCATACACCCCCCAACAATCTTAAGACCCAAAACATGTACAGACATATTCCCACCATCAAATAATTTAACTCAGCCACATACACACACATACAACCCAGATACAGACACACGCCGTAAAGAGCCGCGCAAGGTGAGAAGGTCAGACACCCCCAACAATCTTAAGACCCTAAACATCTACAGACATATTCCCACCACCAAAAAATAAACAAAACAAGATTTACAGATGATCTAACACATATGTTCAGACTTACCACCATCCAAAAAACAAAACAAAACAAGATTTACACTCATCCTGAGATAAATACACTTACACACCTTAGCACTCCTATCTCAGGATAAAAGTGAATGAAACACTTAAACACCCCCTACAGGACGAGGGAGGAAGCAGCAGCTCATAACATTTTTGACTTTCAACCACACACACACACACACCACTCATACCAAACTCAAACCCTAACCCAACCCATAATTCAACATTTTAAATAAATAACAACCTAACCCTATAACCTATGACCTCCCTATGACCTCCATAAACTCTATGACCTCAATAACTCTTTTTAAAAAAAAAAAAAAAAAAAAAAAAAAAATATTTAATACTTTTTTATTAAGGTCATAAATCAATACTCCATCAAACTTTGTCATAATATCCACCTACCATTCTCTGTTATTTCTTCATGTATAATGATCAACTCGATACTCCCTAGCCCCCAACTGCCTTTTTTTTCATAACACTTTAACCAGAGTGACGGGAGAGCGGCATTTCAGAAAACGTGCTTATCTCGGCGAGAAAAAGCGATTTCGGCAATAAAATTTAAAACGCGTGTAAAACATAAACCAAACGATGAAATTGGTTATTTCTTCATGTATAATGATCAACTCGATACTCCCTAGCCCCCAACAGCCTTTTTTTTCATAACACTTTAACCAGAGTGACGGGAGAGCGGCATTTCAGAAAACGTGCTTATCTCGGCGAGAAAAAGCGATTTCGGCAATAAAATTTAAAACGCGTGTAAAACATAAACCAAACGATGAAATTGGTTATTTCTTCATGTATAATGATCAACTCGATACTCCCTAGCCCCCAACAGCCTTTTTTTTCATAACACTTTAACCAGAGTGACGGGAGAGCGGCATTTCAGAAAACGTGCTTATCTCGGCGAGAAAAAGCGATTTCGGCAATAAAATTTAAAACGCGTGTAAAACATAAACCAAACGATGAAATTGGTTATTTCTTCATGTATAATGATCAACTCGATACTCCCTAGCCCCCAACTGCCTTTTTTTTCATAACACTTTAACCAGAGTGACGGGAGAGCGGCATTTCAGAAAACGTGCTTATCTCGGCGAGAAAAAGCGTTCGGCAATAAAATTTAAAACGCGTGTAAAACATAAACCAAACGATGAAATTGGTTATTTCTTCATGTATAATGATCAACTCGATACTCCCTAGCCCCCAACAGCCTTTTTTTTCATAACACTTTAACCAGAGTGACGGGAGAGCGGCATTTCAGAAAACGTGCTTATCTCGGCGAGAAAAAGCGATTTCGGCAATAAAATTTAAAACGCGTGTAAAACATAAACCAAACGATGAAATTGGTTATTTCTTCATGTATAATGATCAACTCGATACTCCCTAGCCCCCAACAGCCTTTTTTTTCATAACACTTTAACCAGAGTGACGCGAGAGCGGCATTTCAGAAAACGTGCTTATCTCGGCGAGAAAAAGCGATTTCCGTAATAAAATTTAAAACGCGTGTAAAACATAAACCAAACGATGAAATTGGTTATTTCTTCATGTATAATGATCAACTCGATACTCCCTAGCCCCCAACAGCCTTTTTTTTCATAACACTTTAACCAGAGTGACGGGAGAGCGGCATTTCAGAAAACGTGCTTATCTCGGCGAGAAAAAGCGATTTCGGCAATAAAATTTAAAACGCGTGTAAAACATAAACCAAACGATGAAATTGGTTATTTCTTCATGTATAATGATCAACTCGATACTCCCTAGCCCCCAACAGCCTTTTTTTTCATAACACTTTAACCAGAGTGACGGGAGAGCGGCATTTCAGAAAACGTGCTTATCTCGGCGAGAAAAAGCGATTTCGGCAATAAAATTTAAAACGCGTGTAAAACATAAACCAAACGATGAAATTGGTTATTTCTTCATGTATAATGATCAACTCGATACTCCCTAGCCCCCAACAGCCTTTTTTTTCAAAACACTTTAACCAGAGTGACGGGAGAGCGGCATTTCAGAAAACGTGCTTATCTCGGCGAGAAAAAGCGATTTCGGCAATAAAATTTAAAACGCGTGTAAAACATAAACCAAACGATGAAATTGGTTATTTCTTCATGTATAATGATCAACTCGATACTCCCTAGCCCCCAACAGCCTTTTTTTTCATAACACTTTAACCAGAGTGACGGGAGAGCGGCATTTCAGAAAACGTGCTTATCTCGGCGAGAAAAAGCGATTTCGGCAATAAAATTTAAAACGCGTGTAAAACATAAACCAAACGATGAAATTGGTTATTTCTTCATGTATAATGATCAACTCGATACTCCCTAGCCCCCAACAGCCTTTTTTTTCATAACACTTTAACCAGAGTGACGGGAGAGCGGCATTTCAGAAAACGTGCTTATCTCGGCGAGAAAAAGCGATTTCGGCAATAAAATTTAAAACGCGTGTAAAACATAAACCAAACGATGAAATTGGTTATTTCTTCATGTATAATGATCAACTCGATACTCCCTAGCCCCCAACAGCCTTTTTTTTCATAACACTTTATTCAGAGTGACGGGAGAGCGGCATTTCAGAAAACGTGCTTATCTCGGCGAGAAAAAGCGATTTCGGCAATAAAATTTAAAACGCGTGTAAAACATAAACCAAACGATGAAATTGGTTATTTCTTCATGTATAATGATCAACTCGATACTCCCTAGCCCCCAACAGCCTTTTTTTTCATAACACTTTAACCAGAGTGACGGGAGAGCGGCATTTCAGAAAACGTGCTTATCTCGGCGAGAAAAAGCGATTTCGGCAATAAAATTTAAAACGTGTGTAAAACATAAACCAAACGATGAAATTGGTTATTTCTTCATGTATAATGATCAACTCGATACTCCCTAGCCCCCAACAGCCTTTTTTTTCATAACACTTTAACCAGAGTGACGGGAGAGCGGCATTTCAGAAAACGTGCTTATCTCGGCGAGAAAAAGCGATTTCGGCAATAAAATTTAAAACGCGTGTAAAACATAAACCAAACGATGAAATTGGTTATTTCTTCATGTATAATGATCAACTCGATACTCCCTAGCCCCCAACAGCCTTTTTTATCATAACACTTTAACCAGAGTGACGGGAGAGCGGCATTTCAGAAAACGTGCTTATCTCGGCGAGAAAAAGCGATTTCGGCAATAAAATTTAAAACGCGTGTAAAACATAAACCAAACGATGAAATTGGTTATTTCTTCATGTATAATGATCAACTCGATACTCCCTAGCCCCCAACAGCCTTTTTTTTCATAACACTTTAACCAGAGTGACGGGAGAGCGGCATTTCAGAAAACGTGCTTATCTCGGCGAGAAAAAGCGATTTCGGCAATAAAATTTAAAACGCGTGTAAAACATAAACCAAACGATGAAATTGGTTATTTCTTCATGTATAATGATCAACTCGATACTCCCTAGCCCCCAACAGCCTTTTTTTTCCATAACACTTTAACCAGAGTGACGGGAGAGCGGCATTTCAGAAAACGTGCTTATCTCGGCGAGAAAAAGCGATTTCGGCAATAAAATTTAAAACGCGTGTAAAACATAAACCAAACGATGAAATTGGTTATTTCTTCATGTATAATGATCAACTCGAGTCGAGCTCCAGGGAGAGAGGCTGATTTTTCGCTTTTTAAAGCCGACCGACGAACCGGCGCGGGGCGGACTCAAAAGCTCGCAGAGCCGTAGGCACTTAGAAAAGTTTCGCCTTTGGCTGTGAGCTCCAGGGGGAGAGGCTGGTTTTGCGTTATTTCAGGCCGGCTGGAGAACCGGCGCGGGTCGGACGCACAATCCCCGCAGAGCCGTGGGCACTTAGAAAATTTTTGCCAAGTTGGCTCTGAGCGCCTGGTACCTAATATGGAAGTATAGAGGCCGACTTTCGGGCAAGATCACGCCGCGTTAGGCTTCCAGGACCCCGGCTAAGCAATTTTACCGGGCCGCCCGGTTCTTTTTTTGAACCAGCCCGGTTCTTTTTACACTTCCAGCTGGAGCTCAGCAGCGGCTTTTGGCGCAAGATCACGCCGGGTTAGGCTTCCAGGACCTCGGCTAAGCAATTCTACCGGGCCGCCCGGTTCTTTTTTTGAACCAGCCCGGTTCTTTTTACACTTCCAGCTGGAGCTCACGAGCGGCTTTTGGGACAAGATCACGCCGTGTTAGGCTTCCAGAGCCCCGGCTAAGCAATTTTACCGGCCCGCCCGGTTCTTTTTTTTTTAACCAGCCCGGTTCTTTTTACACTTCCAGCTGGAGCTCACGAGCGGCTTTTTGGACAATATCACGCCGGGTCAGGCTTCCAGGACCCCGGCTAAGCAATTTTACCGGGCCGCCCGGTTCTTTTTTTTAACCAGCCCGGTTCTTTTTACACTTCCAGCTGGAGCTCACGAGCGGCTTTTTGGACAAGATCACGCCTGGTTAGGCTTCCAGAGCCCCGGCTAAGCAATTTTAACGGGCCGCCCGGTTCTTTTTTTTTAACAGCCCGGTTCTTTTTACACTTCCAGCTGGAGCTCAGCAGCGGCTTTTTGGACAAGATCACGCCGTGTTAGGCTTCCAGAGCCCCGGCTAAGCAATTTTACCGGGTCGCCCGGTTCTTTTTTTAACCAGCCCGGTTCTTTTTACACTTCCAGCTGGAGCTTAGCAGCGGCTTTTTGCACAGTATCACGCCGGGTTAGGCTTCCAGGACCCCGGCTAGGCAATTTTACCGGGCCGCCCGGTTCTTTTTTTTAACCAGCCCGGTTCTTTTTACACTTCCAGCTGGAGCTCAGCAGCGGCTTTTTGGACAAGATCACGCCGTGTTAGGCTTCCAGAGCCCCGGCTAAGCAATTTTACCGGGTCGCCCGGTTCTTTTTTTTAACCAGCCCGGTTCTTTTTACACTTCCAGCTGGAGCTCAGCAGCGGCTTTTTGGACAAGATCACGCCGTGTTAAGCTTCCAGAGCCCCGGCTAAGCAATTTTACCGGGTCGCCCGGTTCTTTTTTTAACCAGCCCGGTTCTTTTTACACATCCAGCTGGAGCTCAGCAGCGTGTAAAACATAAACCAAACGATGAAATTGGTTATTTCTTCATGTATAATGATCAACTCGATACTCCCTAGCCCCCAACAGCCTTTTTTTTCATAACACTTTAACCAGAGTGACGGGAGAGCGGCATTTCAGAAAACGTGCTTATCTCGGCGAGAAAAAGCGATTTCGGCAATAAAATTTAAAACGCGTGTAAAACATAAACCAAACGATGAAATTGGTAATTTCTTCATGTATAATGATCAACTCGATACTCCCTAGCCCCCAACAGCCTTTTTTTTCATAACACTTTAACCAGAGTGACGGGAGAGCGGCATTTCAGAAAACGTGCTTATCTCGGCGAGAAAAAGCGATTTCGGCAATAAAATTTAAAACGCGTGTAAAACATAAACCAAACGATGAAATTGGTTATTTCTTCATGTATAATGATCAACTCGATACTCCCTAGCCCCCAACAGCCTTTTTTTTCATAACACTTTAACCAGAGTGACGGGAGAGCGGCATTTCAGAAAACGTGCTTATCTCGGCGAGAAAAAGCGATTTCGGCAATAAAATTTAAAACGCGTGTAAAACATAAACCAAACGATGAAATTGGTTATTTCTTCATGTATAATGATCAACTCGATACTCCCTAGCCCCCAACAGCCTTTTTTTCATAACACTTTAACCAGAGTGACGGGAGAGCGGCATTTCAGAAAACGTGCTTATCTCGGCGAGAAAAAGCGATTTCGGCAATAAAATTTAAAACGCGTGTAAAACATAAACCAAACGATGAAATTGGTTATTTCTTCATGTATAATGATCAACTCGATACTCCCTAGCCCCCAACAGCCTTTTTTTTCATAACACTTTAACCAGAGTGACGGGAGAGCGGCATTTCAGAAAACGTGCTTATCTCGGCGAGAAAAAGCGATTTCGGCAATAAAATTTAAAACGCGTGTAAAACATAAACCAAACGATGAAATTGGTTATTTCTTCATGTATAATGATCAACTCGATACTCCCTAGCCCCCAACAGCCTTTTTTTTCATAACACTTTAACCAGAGTGACGGGAGAGCGGCATTTCAGAAAACGTGCTTATCTCGGCGAGAAAAAGCGATTTCGGCAATAAAATTTAAAACGCGTGTAAAACATAAACCAAACGATGAAATTGGTTATTTCTTCATGTATAATGATCAACTCGATACTCCCTAGCCCCCAACAGCCTTTTTTTTCATAACACTTTAACCAGAGTGACGGGAGAGCGGCATTTCAGAAAACGTGCTTATCTCGGCGAGAAAAAGCTATTTCGGCAATAAAATTTAAAACGCGTGTAAAACATAAACCAAACGATGAAATTGGTTATTTCTTCATGTATAATGATCAACTCGATACTCCCTAGCCCCCAACAGCCTTTTTTTTCATAACACTTTAACCAGAGTGACGGGAGAGCGGCATTTCAGAAAACGTGCTTATCTCGGCGAGAAAAAGCGATTTCGGCAATAAAATTTAAAACGCGTGTAAAACATAAACCAAACGATGAAATTGGTTATTTCTTCATGTATAATGATCAACTCGATACTCCCTAGCCCCCAACTGCCTTTTTTTTCATAACACTTTAACCAGAGTGACGGGAGAGCGGCATTTCAGAAAACGTGCTTATCTCGGCGAGAAAAAGCGATTTCGGCAATAAAATTTAAAACGCGTGTAAAACATAAACCAAACGATGAAATTGGTTATTTCTTCATGTATAATGATCAACTCGATACTCCCTAGCCCCCAACAGCCTTTTTTTTCATAACACTTTAACCAGAGTGACGGGAGAGCGGCATTTCAGAAAACGTGCTTATCTCGGCGAGAAAAAGCGATTTCGGCAATAAAATTTAAAACGCGTGTAAAACATAAACCAAACGATGAAATTGGTTATTTCTTCATGTATAATGATCAACTCGATACTCCCTAGCCCCCAACAGCCTTTTTTTTCATAACACTTTAACCAGAGTGACGGGAGAGCGGCATTTCAGAAAACGTGCTTATCTCGGCGAGAAAAAGCGATTTCGGCAATAAAATTTAAAACGCGTGTAAAACATAAACCAAACGATGAAATTGGTTATTTCTTCATGTATAATGATCAACTCGATACTCCCTAGCCCCCAACTGCCTTTTTTTTCATAACACTTTAACCAGAGTGACGGGAGAGCGGCATTTCAGAAAACGTGCTTATCTCGGCGAGAAAAAGCGTTCGGCAATAAAATTTAAAACGCGTGTAAAACATAAACCAAACGATGAAATTGGTTATTTCTTCATGTATAATGATCAACTCGATACTCCCTAGCCCCCAACAGCCTTTTTTTTCATAACACTTTAACCAGAGTGACGGGAGAGCGGCATTTCAGAAAACGTGCTTATCTCGGCGAGAAAAAGCGATTTCGGCAATAAAATTTAAAACGCGTGTAAAACATAAACCAAACGATGAAATTGGTTATTTCTTCATGTATAATGATCAACTCGATACTCCCTAGCCCCCAACAGCCTTTTTTTTCATAACACTTTAACCAGAGTGACGGGAGAGCGGCATTTCAGAAAACGTGCTTATCTCGGCGAGAAAAAGCGATTTCGGCAATAAAATTTAAAACGCGTGTAAAACATAAACCAAACGATGAAATTGGTAATTTCTTCATGTATAACGATCAACTCGATACTCCCTAGCCCCCAACAGCCTTTTTTTTCATAACACTTTAACCAGAGTGACGGGAGAGCGGCATTTCAGAAAACGTGCTTATCTCGGCGAGAAAAAGCGATTTCGGCAATAAAATTTAAAACGCGTGTAAAACATAAACCAAACGATGAAATTGGTTATTTCTTCATGTATAATGATCAACTCGATACTCCCTAGCCCCCAACAGCCTTTTTTTTCATAACACTTTAACCAGAGTGACGGGAGAGCGGCATTTCAGAAAACGTGCTTATCTCGGCGAGAAAAAGCGATTTCGGCAATAAAATTTAAAACGCGTGTAAAACATAAACCAAACGATGAAATTGGTTATTTCTTCATGTATAATGATCAACTCGATACTCCCTAGCCCCCAACAGCCTTTTTGTTCATAACACTTTAACCAGAGTGACGGGAGAGCGGCATTTCAGAAAACGTGCTTATCTCGGCGAGAAAAAGCGATTTCGGCAATAAAATTTAAAACGCGTGTAAAACATAAACCAAACGATGAAATTGGTTATTTCTTCATGTATAATGATCAACTCGATACTCCCTAGCCCCCAACAGCCTTTTTTTTCATAACACTTTAACCAGAGTGACGGGAGAGCGGCATTTCAGAAAACGTGCTTATCTCGGCGAGAAAAAGCGATTTCCGTAATAAAATTTAAAACGCGTGTAAAACATAAACCAAACGATGAAATTGGTTATTTCTTCATGTATAATGATCAACTCGATACTCCCTAGCCCCCAACAGCCTTTTTTTTCATAACACTTTAACCAGAGTGACGGGAGAGCGGCATTTCAGAAAACGTGCTTATCTCGGCGAGAAAAAGCGATTTCGGCAATAAAATTTAAAACGCGTGTAAAACATAAACCAAACGATGAAATTGGTTATTTCTTCATGTATAATGATCAACTCGATACTCCCTAGCCCCCAACAGCCTTTTTTTTCATAACACTTTAACCAGAGTGACGGGAGAGCGGCATTTCAGAAAACGTGCTTATCTCGGCGAGAAAAAGCGATTTCGGCAATAAAATTTAAAACGCGTGTAAAACATAAACCAAACGATGAAATTGGTTATTTCTTCATGTATAATGATCAACTCGATACTCCCTAGCCCCCAACAGCCTTTTTTTTCAAAACACTTTAACCAGAGTGACGGGAGAGCGGCATTTCAGAAAACGTGCTTATCTCGGCGAGAAAAAGCGATTTCGGCAATAAAATTTAAAACGCGTGTAAAACATAAACCAAACGATGAAATTGGTTATTTCTTCATGTATAATGATCAACTCGATACTCCCTAGCCCCCAACAGCCTTTTTTTTCATAACACTTTAACCAGAGTGACGGGAGAGCGGCATTTCAGAAAACGTGCTTATCTCGGCGAGAAAAAGCGATTTCGGCAATAAAATTTAAAACGCGTGTAAAACATAAACCAAACGATGAAATTGGTTATTTCTTCATGTATAATGATCAACTCGATACTCCCTAGCCCCCAACAGCCTTTTTTTTCATAACACTTTAACCAGAGTGACGGGAGAGCGGCATTTCAGAAAACGTGCTTATCTCGGCGAGAAAAAGCGATTTCGGCAATAAAATTTAAAACGCGTGTAAAACATAAACCAAACGATGAAATTGGTTATTTCTTCATGTATAATGATCAACTCGATACTCCCTAGCCCCCAACAGCCTTTTTTTTCATAACACTTTATTCAGAGTGACGGGAGAGCGGCATTTCAGAAAACGTGCTTATCTCGGCGAGAAAAAGCGATTTCGGCAATAAAATTTAAAACGCGTGTAAAACATAAACCAAACGATGAAATTGGTTATTTCTTCATGTATAATGATCAACTCGATACTCCCTAGCCCCCAACAGCCTTTTTTTTCATAACACTTTAACCAGAGTGACGGGAGAGCGGCATTTCAGAAAACGTGCTTATCTCGGCGAGAAAAAGCGATTTCGGCAATAAAATTTAAAACGTGTGTAAAACATAAACCAAACGATGAAATTGGTTATTTCTTCATGTATAATGATCAACTCGATACTCCCTAGCCCCCAACAGCCTTTTTTTTCATAACACTTTAACCAGAGTGACGGGAGAGCGGCATTTCAGAAAACGTGCTTATCTCGGCGAGAAAAAGCGATTTCGGCAATAAAATTTAAAACGCGTGTAAAACATAAACCAAACGATGAAATTGGTTATTTCTTCATGTATAATGATCAACTCGATACTCCCTAGCCCCCAACAGCCTTTTTTATCATAACACTTTAACCAGAGTGACGGGAGAGCGGCATTTCAGAAAACGTGCTTATCTCGGCGAGAAAAAGCGATTTCGGCAATAAAATTTAAAACGCGTGTAAAACATAAACCAAACGATGAAATTGGTTATTTCTTCATGTATAATGATCAACTCGATACTCCCTAGCCCCCAACAGCCTTTTTTTTCATAACACTTTAACCAGAGTGACGGGAGAGCGGCATTTCAGAAAACGTGCTTATCTCGGCGAGAAAAAGCGATTTCGGCAATAAAATTTAAAACGCGTGTAAAACATAAACCAAACGATGAAATTGGTTATTTCTTCATGTATAATGATCAACTCGATACTCCCTAGCCCCCAACAGCCTTTTTTTTCCATAACACTTTAACCAGAGTGACGGGAGAGCGGCATTTCAGAAAACGTGCTTATCTCGGCGAGAAAAAGCGATTTCGGCAATAAAATTTAAAACGCGTGTAAAACATAAACCAAACGATGAAATTGGTTATTTCTTCATGTATAATGATCAACTCGAGTCGAGCTCCAGGGAGAGAGGCTGATTTTTCGCTTTTTGAGGACGACCGACGAACCGGCGCGGGGCGGACTCAAAAGCTCGCAGAGCCGTAGGCACATAGAAAAGTTTCGCCTTTGGCTGTGAGCTCCAGGGGGAGAGGCTGGTTTTGCGTTATTTCAGGCCGGCTGGAGAACCGGCGCGGGTCGGACGCACAATCCCCGCAGAGCCGTGGGCACTTAGAAAATTTTTGCCAAGTTGGCTCTGAGCGCCTGGTACCTAATATGGAAGTATAGAGGCCGACTTTCGGGCAAGATCACGCCGCGTTAGGCTTCCAGGACCCCGGCTAAGCAATTTTACCGGGCCGCCCGGTTCTTTTTTTGAACCAGCCCGGTTCTTTTTACACTTCCAGCTGGAGCTCAGCAGCGGCTTTTGGCGCAAGATCACGCCGGGTTAGGCTTCCAGGACCTCGGCTAAGCAATTCTACCGGGCCGCCCGGTTCTTTTTTTGAACCAGCCCGGTTCTTTTTACACTTCCAGCTGGAGCTCACGAGCGGCTTTTGGGACAAGATCACGCCGTGTTAGGCTTCCAGAGCCCCGGCTAAGCAATTTTACCGGCCCGCCCGGTTCTTTTTTTTTTAACCAGCCCGGTTCTTTTTACACTTCCAGCTGGAGCTCACGAGCGGCTTTTTGGACAATATCACGCCGGGTCAGGCTTCCAGGAACCCGGCTAAGCAATTTTACCGGGCCGCCCGGTTCTTTTTTTTAACCAGCCCGGTTCTTTTTACACTTCCAGCTGGAGCTCACGAGCGGCTTTTTGGACAAGATCACGCCTGGTTAGGCTTCCAGAGCCCCGGCTAAGCAATTTTAACGGGCCGCCCGGTTCTTTTTTTTTAACAGCCCGGTTCTTTTTACACTTCCAGCTGGAGCTCAGCAGCGGCTTTTTGGACAAGATCACGCCGTGTTAGGCTTCCAGAGCCCCGGCTAAGCAATTTTACCGGGTCGCCCGGTTCTTTTTTTAACCAGCCCGGTTCTTTTTACACTTCCAGCTGGAGCTTAGCAGCGGCTTTTTGCACAGTATCACGCCGGGTTAGGCTTCCAGGACCCCGGCTAGGCAATTTTACCGGGCCGCCCGGTTCTTTTTTTTAACCAGCCCGGTTCTTTTTACACTTCCAGCTGGAGCTCAGCAGCGGCTTTTTGGACAAGATCACGCCGTGTTAGGCTTCCAGAGCCCCGGCTAAGCAATTTTACCGGGTCGCCCGGTTCTTTTTTTTAACCAGCCCGGTTCTTTTTACACTTCCAGCTGGAGCTCAGCAGCGGCTTTTTGGACAAGATCACGCCGTGTTAAGCTTCCAGAGCCCCGGCTAAGCAATTTTACCGGGTCGCCCGGTTCTTTTTTTAACCAGCCCGGTTCTTTTTACACATCCAGCTGGAGCTCAGCAGCGTGTAAAACATAAACCAAACGATGAAATTGGTTATTTCTTCATGTATAATGATCAACTCGATACTCCCTAGCCCCCAACAGCCTTTTTTTTCATAACACTTTAACCAGAGTGACGGGAGAGCGGCATTTCAGAAAACGTGCTTATCTCGGCGAGAAAAAGCGATTTCGGCAATAAAATTTAAAACGCGTTAAAACATAAACCAAACGATGAAATTGGTAATTTCTTCATGTATAATGATCAACTCGATACTCCCTAGCCCCCAACAGCCTTTTTTTTCATAACACTTTAACCAGAGTGACGGGAGAGCGGCATTTCAGAAAACGTGCTTATCTCGGCGAGAAAAAGCGATTTCGGCAATAAAATTTAAAACGCGTGTAAAACATAAACCAAACGATGAAATTGGTTATTTCTTCATGTATAATGATCAACTCGATACTCCCTAGCCCCCAACAGCCTTTTTTTTCATAACACTTTAACCAGAGTGACGGGAGAGCGGCATTTCAGAAAACGTGCTTATCTCGGCGAGAAAAAGCGATTTCGGCAATAAAATTTAAAACGCGTGTAAAACATAAACCAAACGATGAAATTGGTTATTTCTTCATGTATAATTATCAACTCGATACTCCCTAGCCCCCAACAGCCTTTTTTTTCATAACACTTTAACCAGAGTGACGGGAGAGCGGCATTTCAGAAAACGTGCTTATCTCGGCGAGAAAAAGCGATTTCGGCAATAAAATTTAAAACGCGTGTAAAACATAAACCAAACGATGAAATTGGTTATTTCTTCATGTATAATGATCAACTCGATACTCCCTAGCCCCCAACAGCCTTTTTTTTCATAACACTTTAACCAGAGTGACGGGAGAGCGGCATTTCAGAAAACGTGCTTATCTCGGCGAGAAAAAGCGATTTCGGCAATAAAATTTAAAACGCGTGTAAAACATAAACCAAACGATGAAATTGGTTATTTCTTCATGTATAATGATCAACTCGATACTCCCTAGCCCCCAACAGCCTTTTTTTTCATAACACTTTAACCAGAGTGACGGGAGAGCGGCATTTCAGAAAACGTGCTTATCTCGGCGAGAAAAAGCGATTTCGGCAATAAAATTTAAAACGCGTGTAAAACATAAACCAAACGATGAAATTGGTTATTTCTTCATGTATAATGATCAACTCGATACTCCCTAGCCCCCAACAGCCTTTTTTTTCATAACACTTTAACCAGAGTGACGGGAGAGCGGCATTTCAGAAAACGTGCTTATCTCGGCGAGAAAAAGCTATTTCGGCAATAAAATTTAAAACGCGTGTAAAACATAAACCAAACGATGAAATTGGTTATTTCTTCAAGTATAATGATCAACTCGATACTCCCTAGCCCCCAACAGCCTTTTTTTTCATAACACTTTAACCAGAGTGACGGGAGAGCGGCATTTCAGAAAACGTGCTTATCTCGGCGAGAAAAAGCGATTTCGGCAATAAAATTTAAAACGCGTGTAAAACATAAACCAAACGATGAAATTGGTTATTTCTTCATGTATAATGATCAACTCGATACTCCCTAGCCCCCAACAGCCTTTTTTTTCATAACACTTTAACCAGAGTGACGGGAGAGCGGCATTTCAGAAAACGTGCTTATCTCGGCGAGAAAAAGCGATTTCGGCAATAAAATTTAAAACGCGTGTAAAACATAAACCAAACGATGAAATTGGTAATTTCTTCATGTATAATGATCAACTCGATACTCCCTAGCCCCCAACAGCCTTTTTTTTCATAACACTTTAACCAGAGTGACGGGAGAGCGGCATTTCAGAAAACGTGCTTATCTCGGCGAGAAAAAGCGATTTCGGCAATAAAATTTAAAACGCGTGTAAAACATAAACCAAACGATGAAATTGGTTATTTCTTCATGTATAATGATCAACTCGATACTCCCTAGCCCCCAACAGCCTTTTTTTTCATAACACTTTAACCAGAGTGACGGGAGAGCGGCATTTCAGAAAACGTGCTTATCTCGGCGAGAAAAAGCGATTTCGGCAATAAAATTTAAAACGCGTGTAAAACATAAACCAAACGATGAAATTGGTTATTTCTTCATGTATAATGATCAACTCGATACTCCCTAGCCCCCAACAGCCTTTTTTTTCATAACACTTTAACCAGAGTGACGGGAGAGCGGCATTTCAGAAAACGTGCTTATCTCGGCGAGAAAAAGCGATTTCGGCAATAAAATTTAAAACGCGTGTAAAACATAAACCAAACGATGAAATTGGTTATTTCTTCATGTATAATGATCAACTCGATACTCCCTAGCCCCCAACAGCCTTTTTTTTCATAACACTTTAACCAGAGTGACGGGAGAGCGGCATTTCAGAAAACGTGCTTATCTCGGCGAGAAAAAGCGATTTCGGCAATAAAATTTAAAACGCGTGTAAAACATAAACCAAACGATGAAATTGGTTATTTCTTCATGTATAATGATCAACTCGATACTCCCTAGCCCCCAACAGCCTTTTTTTTCATAACACTTTAACCAGAGTGACGGGAGAGCGGCATTTCAGAAAACGTGCTTATCTCGGCGAGAAAAAGCGATTTCGGCAATAAAATTTAAAACGCGTGTAAAACATAAACCAAACGATGAAATTGGTTATTTCTTCATGTATAATGATCAACTCGATACTCCCTAGCCCCCAACAGCCTTTTTTTTCATAACACTTTAACCAGAGTGACGGGAGAGCGGCATTTCAGAAAACGTGCTTATCTCGGCGAGAAAAAGCTATTTCGGCAATAAAATTTAAAACGCGTGTAAAACATAAACCAAACGATGAAATTGGTTATTTCTTCAAGTATAATGATCAACTCGATACTCCCTAGCCCCCAACAGCCTTTTTTTTCATAACACTTTAACCAGAGTGACGGGAGAGCGGCATTTCAGAAAACGTGCTTATCTCGGCGAGAAAAAGCGATTTCGGCAATAAAATTTAAAACGCGTGTAAAACATAAACCAAACGATGAAATTGGTTATTTCTTCATGTATAATGATCAACTCGATACTCCCTAGCCCCCAACAGCCTTTTTTTTCATAACACTTTAACCAGAGTGACGGGAGAGCGGCATTTCAGAAAACGTGCTTATCTCGGCGAGAAAAAGCGATTTCGGCAATAAAATTTAAAACGCGTGTAAAACATAAACCAAACGATGAAATTGGTTATTTCTTCATGTATAATGATCAACTCGATACTCCCTAGCCCCCAACAGCCTTTTTTTTCATAACACTTTAACCAGAGTGACGGGAGAGCGGCATTTCAGAAAACGTGCTTATCTCGGCGAGAAAAAGCGATTTCGGCAATAAAATTTAAAACGCGTGTAAAACATAAACCAAACGATGAAATTGGTTATTTCTTCATGTATAATGATCAACTCGATACTCCCTAGCCCCCAACAGCCTTTTTTTTCATAACACTTTAACCAGAGTGACGGGAGAGCGGCATTTCAGAAAACGTGCTTATCTCGGCGAGAAAAAGCGATTTCGGCAATAAAATTTAAAACGCGTGTAAAACATAAACCAAACGATGAAATTGGTTATTTCTTCATGTATAATGATCAACTCGATACTCCCTAGCCCCCAACAGCCTTTTTTTTCATAACACTTTAACCAGAGTGACGGGGAGAGCGGCATTTCAGAAAACGTGCTTATCTCGGCGAGAAAAGCGATTTCGGCAATAAAATTTAAAACGCGTGTAAAACATAAACCAAACGATGAAATTGGTTATTTCTTCATGTATAATGATCAACTCGATACTCCCTAGCCCCCAACAGCCTTTTTTTTTCATAACACTTTAACCAGAGTGACGGGAGAGCGGCATTTCAGAAAACGTGCTTATCTCGGCGAGAAAAAGCGATTTCGGCAATAAAATTTAAAACGCGTGTAAAACATAAACCAAACGATGAAATTGGTTATTTCTTCATGTATAATGATCAACTCGATACTCCCTAGCCCCCAACAGCCTTTTTTTTCATAACACTTTAACCAGAGTGACGGGAGAGCGGCATTTCAGAAAACGTGCTTATCTCGGCGAGAAAAAGCGATTTCGGCAATAAAATTTAAAACGCGTGTAAAACATAAACCAAACGATGAAATTGGTTATTTCTTCATGTATAATGATCAACTCGATACTCCCTAGCCCCAACAGCCTTTTTTTCATAACACTTTAACCAGAGTGACGGGAGAGCGGCATTTCAGAAAACGTGCTTATCTCGGCGAGAAAAAGCGATTTCGGCAATAAAATTTTAAAACGCGTGTAAAACATAAACCAAACGATGAAATTGGTAATTTCTTCATGTATAATGATCAACTCGATACTCCCTAGCCCCCAACAGCCTTTTTTTTCATAACACTTTAACCAGAGTGACGGGAGAGCGGCATTTCAGAAAACGTGCTTATCTCGGCGAGAAAAAGCGATTTCGGCAATAAAATTTAAAACGCGTGTAAAACATAAACCAAACGATGAAATTGGTTATTTCTTCATGTATAATGATCAACTCGATACTCCCTAGCCCCCAACAGCCTTTTTTTTCATAACACTTTAACCAGAGTGACGGGAGAGCGGCATTTCAGAAAACGTGCTTATCTCGGCGAGAAAAAGCGATTTCGGCAATAAAATTTAAAACGCGTGTAAAACATAAACCAAACGATGAAATTGGTTATTTCTTCATGTATAATGATCAACTCGATACTCCCTAGCCCCCAACAGCCTTTTTTTTCATAACACTTTAACCAGAGTGACGGGAGAGCGGCATTTCAGAAAACGTGCTTATCTCGGCGAGAAAAAGCGATTTCGGCAATAAAATTTAAAACGCGTGTAAAACATAAACCAAACGATGAAATTGGTTATTTCTTCATGTATAATGATCAACTCGATACTCCCTAGCCCCCAACAGCCTTTTTTTTCATAACACTTTAACCAGAGTGACGGGAGAGCGGCATTTCAGAAAACGTGCTTATCTCGGCGAGAAAAAGCGATTTCGGCAATAAAATTTAAAACGCGTGTAAAACATAAACCAAACGATGAAATTGGTTATTTCTTCATGTATAATGATCAACTCGATACTCCCTAGCCCCCAACAGCCTTTTTTTCATAACACTTTAACCAGAGTGACGGGAGAGCGGCATTTCAGAAAACGTGCTTATCTCGGCGAGAAAAAGCGATTTCGGCAATAAAATTTAAAACGCGTGTAAAACATAAACCAAACGATGAAATTGGTTATTTCTTCATGTATAATGATCAACTCGATACTCCCTAGCCCCCAACAGCCTTTTTTTTCATAACACTTTAACCAGAGTGACGGGGAGAGCGGCATTTCAGAAAACGTGCTTATCTCGGCGAGAAAAAGCTATTTCGGCAATAAAATTTAAAACGCGTGTAAAACATAAACCAAACGATGAAATTGGTTATTTCTTCATGTATAATGATCAACTCGATACTCCCTAGCCCCCAACAGCCTTTTTTTTCATAACACTTTAACCAGAGTGACGGGAGAGCGGCATTTCAGAAAACGTGCTTATCTCGGCGAGAAAAAGCGATTTCGGCAATAAAATTTAAAACGCGTGTAAAACATAAACCAAACGATGAAATTGGTTATTTCTTCATGTATAATGATCAACGTCGATACTCCCTAGCCCCCAACAGCCTTTTTTTTCATAACACTTTAACCAGAGTGACGGGAGAGCGGCATTTCAGAAAACGTGCTTATCTCGGCGAGAAAAAGCGATTTCGGCAATAAAATTTAAAACGCGTGTAAAACATAAACCAAACGATGAAATTGGTTATTTCTTCATGTATAATGATCAACTCGATACTCCCTAGCCCCCAACAGCCTTTTTTTTCATAACACTTTAACCAGAGTGACGGGAGAGCGGCATTTCAGAAAACGTGCTTATCTCGGCGAGAAAAAGCGATTTCGGCAATAAAATTTAAAACGCGTGTAAAACATAAACCAAACGATGAAATTGGTTATTTCTTCATGTATAATGATCAACTCGATACTCCCTAGCCCCCAACAGCCTTTTTTTTCATAACACTTTAACCAGAGTGACGGGAGAGCGGCATTTCAGAAAACGTGCTTATCTCGGCGAGAAAAAGCGATTTCGGCAATAAAATTTAAAACGCGTGTAAAACATAAACCAAACGATGAAATTGGTTATTTCTTCATGTATAATGATCAACTCGATACTCCCTAGCCCCCAACAGCCTTTTTTTTCATAACACTTTAACCAGAGTGACGGGGAGAGCGGCATTTCAGAAAACGTGCTTATCTCGGCGAGAAAAAGCGATTTCGGCAATAAAATTTAAAACGCGTGTAAAACATAAACCAAACGATGAAATTGGTTATTTCTTCATGTATAATGATCAACTCGATACTCCCTAGCCCCCAACAGCCTTTTTTTTCATAACACTTTAACCAGAGTGACGGGAGAGCGGCATTTCAGAAAACGTGCTTATCTCGGCGAGAAAAAGCGATTTCGGCAATAAAATTTAAAACGCGTGTAAAACATAAACCAAACGATGAAATTGGTTATTTCTTCATGTATAATGATCAACTCGATACTCCCTAGCCCCCAACAGCCTTTTTTTTCATAACACTTTAACCAGAGTGATGGGAGAGCGGCATTTCAGAAAACGTGCTTATCTCGGCGAGAAAAAGCGATTTCGGCAATAAAATTTAAAACGCGTGTAAAACATAAACCAAACGATGAAATTGGTTATTTCTTCATGTATAATGATCAACTCGATACTCCCTAGCCCCCAACAGCCTTTTTTTTCATAACACTTTAACCAGAGTGACGGGAGAGCGGCATTTCAGAAAACGTGCTTATCTCGGCGAGAAAAAGCGATTTCGGCAATAAAATTTAAAACGCGTGTAAAACATAAACCAAACGATGAAATTGGTTATTTCTTCATGTATAATGATCAACTCGATACTCCCTAGCCCCCAACAGCCTTTTTTTTCATAACACTTTAACCAGAGTGACGGGGAGAGCGGCATTTCAGAAAACGTGCTTATCTCGGCGAGAAAAAGCGTTCGGCAATAAAATTTAAAACGCGTGTAAAACATAAACCAAACGATGAAATTGGTTATTTCTTCATGTATAATGATCAACTCGATACTCCCTAGCCCCCAACAGCCTTTTTTTTCATAACACTTTAACCAGAGTGACGGGAGAGCGGCATTTCAGAAAACGTGCTTATCTCGGCGAGAAAAAGCGATTTCGGCAATAAAATTTAAAACGCGTGTAAAACATAAACCAAACGATGAAATTGGTTATTTCTTCATGTATAATGATCAACTCGATACTCCCTAGCCCCCAACAGCCTTTTTTTTCATAACACTTTAACCAGAGTGACGGGAGAGCGGCATTTCAGAAAACGTGCTTATCTCGGCGAGGAAAAAGCGATTTCGGCAATAAAATTTAAAACGCGTGTAAAACATAAACCAAACGATGAAATTGGTTATTTCTTCATGTATAATGATCAACTCGATACTCCCTAGCCCCCAACAGCCTTTTTTTTCATAACACTTTAACCAGAGTGACGGGAGAGCGGCATTTCAGAAAACGTGCTTATCTCGGCGAGAAAAAGCGATTTCGGCAATAAAATTTAAAACGCGTGTAAAACATAAACCAAACGATGAAATTGGTTATTTCTTCATGTATAATGATCAACTCGATACTCCCTAGCCCCCAACAGCCTTTTTTTTCATAACACTTTAACCAGAGTGACGGGAGAGCGGCATTTCAGAAAACGTGCTTATCTCGGCGAGAAAAAGCGATTTCGGCAATAAAATTTAAAACGCGTGTAAAACATAAACCAAACGATGAAATTGGTTATTTCTTCATGTATAATGATCAACTCGATACTCCCTAGCCCCCAACTGCCTTTTTTTTCATAACACTTTAACCAGAGTGACGGGAGAGCGGCATTTCAGAAAACGTGCTTATCTCGGCGAGAAAAAGCGTTCGGCAATAAAATTTAAAACGCGTGTAAAACATAAACCAAACGATGAAATTGGTTATTTCTTCATGTATAATGATCAACTCGATACTCCCTAGCCCCCAACAGCCTTTTTTTTCATAACACTTTAACCAGAGTGACGGGAGAGCGGCATTTCAGAAAACGTGCTTATCTCGGCGAGAAAAAGCGATTTCGGCAATAAAATTTAAAACGCGTGTAAAACATAAACCAAACGATGAAATTGGTTATTTCTTCATGTATAATGATCAACTCGATACTCCCTAGCCCCCAACAGCCTTTTTTTTCATAACACTTTAACCAGAGTGACGGGAGAGCGGCATTTCAGAAAACGTGCTTATCTCGGCGAGAAAAAGCGATTTCGGCAATAAAATTTAAAACGCGTGTAAAACATAAACCAAACGATGAAATTGGTTATTTCTTCATGTATAATGATCAACTCGATACTCCCTAGCCCCCAACAGCCTTTTTTTTCATAACACTTTTAACCAGAGTGACGGGAGAGCGGCATTTCAGAAAACGTGCTTATCTCGGCGAGAAAAAGCGATTTCGGCAATAAAATTTAAAACGCGTGTAAAACATAAACCAAACGATGAAATTGGTTATTTCTTCATGTATAATGATCAACTCGATACTCCCTAGCCCCCAACAGCCTTTTTTTTCATAACACTTTAACCAGAGTGACGGGAGAGCGGCATTTCAGAAAACGTGCTTATCTCGGCGAGAAAAAGCGATTTCGGCAATAAAATTTAAAACGCGTGTAAAACATAAACCAAACGATGAAATTGGTTATTTCTTCATGTATAATGATCAACTCGATACTCCCTAGCCCCCAACAGCCTTTTTGTTCATAACACTTTAACCAGAGTGACGGGAGAGCGGCATTTCAGAAAACGTGCTTATCTCGGCGAGAAAAAGCGATTTCGGCAATAAAATTTAAAACGCGTGTAAAACATAAACCAAACGATGAAATTGGTTATTTCTTCATGTATAATGATCAACTCGATACTCCCTAGCCCCCAACAGCCTTTTTTTTCATAACACTTTAACCAGAGTGACGGGAGAGCGGCATTTCAGAAAACGTGCTTATCTCGGCGAGAAAAAGCGATTTCCGTCAATAAAATTTAAAACGCGTGTAAAACATAAACCAAACGATGAAATTGGTTATTTCTTCATGTATAATGATCAACTCGATACTCCCTAGCCCCCAACAGCCTTTTTTTTCATAACACTTTAACCAGAGTGACGGGAGAGCGGCATTTCAGAAAACGTGCTTATCTCGGCGAGAAAAAGCGATTTCGGCAATAAAATTTAAAACGCGTGTAAAACATAAACCAAACGATGAAATTGGTTATTTCTTCATGTATAATGATCAACTCGATACTCCCTAGCCCCCAACAGCCTTTTTTTTCATAACACTTTAACCAGAGTGACGGGAGAGCGGCATTTCAGAAAACGTGCTTATCTCGGCGAGAAAAAGCGATTTCGGCAATAAAATTTAAAACGCGTGTAAAACATAAACCAAACGATGAAATTGGTTATTTCTTCATGTATAATGATCAACTCGATACTCCCTAGCCCCCAACAGCCTTTTTTTTCAAAACACTTTAACCAGAGTGACGGGAGAGCGGCATTTCAGAAAACGTGCTTATCTCGGCGAGAAAAAGCGATTTCGGCAATAAAATTTAAAACGCGTGTAAAACATAAACCAAACGATGAAATTGGTTATTTCTTCATGTATAATGATCAACTCGATACTCCCTAGCCCCCAACAGCCTTTTTTTCATAACACTTTAACCAGAGTGACGGGAGAGCGGCATTTCAGAAAACGTGCTTATCTCGGCGAGAAAAAGCGATTTCGGCAATAAAATTTAAAACGCGTGTAAAACATAAACCAAACGATGAAATTGGTTATTTCTTCATGTATAATGATCAACTCGATACTCCCTAGCCCCCAACAGCCTTTTTTTTCATAACACTTTAACCAGAGTGACGGGAGAGCGGCATTTCAGAAAACGTGCTTATCTCGGCGAGAAAAAGCGATTTCGGCAATAAAATTTAAAACGCGTGTAAAACATAAACCAAACGATGAAATTGGTTATTTCTTCATGTATAATGATCAACTCGATACTCCCTAGCCCCCAACAGCCTTTTTGTTCATAACACTTTAACCAGAGTGACGGGAGAGCGGCATTTCAGAAAACGTGCTTATCTCGGCGAGAAAAAGCGATTTCGGCAATAAAATTTAAAACGCGTGTAAAACATAAACCAAACGATGAAATTGGTTATTTCTTCATGTATAATGATCAACTCGATACTCCCTAGCCCCCAACAGCCTTTTTTTTCATAACACTTTAACCAGAGTGACGGGAGAGCGGCATTTCAGAAAACGTGCTTATCTCGGCGAGAAAAAGCGATTTCGCTAATAAAATTTAAAACGCGTGTAAAACATAAACCAAACGATGAAATTGGTTATTTCTTCATGTATAATGATCAACTCGATACTCCCTAGCCCCCAACAGCCTTTTTTTTCATAACACTTTAACCAGAGTGACGGGAGAGCGGCATTTCAGAAAACGTGCTTATCTCGGCGAGAAAAAGCGATTTCGGCAATAAAATTTAAAACGCGTGTAAAACATAAACCAAACGATGAAATTGGTTATTTCTTCATGTATAATGATCAACTCGATACTCCCTAGCCCCCAACAGCCTTTTTTTTCATAACACTTTAACCAGAGTGACGGGAGAGCGGCATTTCAGAAAACGTGCTTATCTCGGCGAGAAAAAGCGATTTCGGCAATAAAATTTAAAACGCGTGTAAAACATAAACCAAACGATGAAATTGGTTATTTCTTCATGTATAATGATCAACTCGATACTCCCTAGCCCCCAACAGCCTTTTTTTTCATAACACTTTAACCAGAGTGACGGAGAGCGGCATTTCAGAAAACGTGCTTATCTCGGCGAGAAAAAGCGATTTCGGCAATAAAATTTAAAACGCGTGTAAAACATAAACCAAACGATGAAATTGGTTATTTCTTCATGTATAATGATCAACTCGATACTCCCTAGCCCCCAACAGCCTTTTTTTCATAACACTTTAACCAGAGTGACGGGAGAGCGGCATTTCAGAAAACGTGCTTATCTCGGCGAGAAAAAGCGATTTCGGCAATAAAATTTAAAACGCGTGTAAAACATAAACCAAACGATGAAATTGGTTATTTCTTCATGTATAATGATCAACTCGATACTCCCTAGCCCCCAACAGCCTTTTTTTTCATAACACTTTAACCAGAGTGACGGGAGAGCGGCATTTCAGAAAACGTGCTTATCTCGGCGAGAAAAAGCGATTTCGGCAATAAAATTTAAAACGCGTGTAAAACATAAACCAAACGATGAAATTGGTTATTTCTTCATGTATAATGATCAACTCGATACTCCCTAGCCCCCAACAGCCTTTTTTTTCATAACACTTTAACCAGAGTGACGGGAGAGCGGCATTTCAGAAAACGTGCTTATCTCGGCGGAGAAAAAGCGATTTCGGCAATAAAATTTAAAACGCGTGTAAAACATAAACCAAACGATGAAATTGGTTATTTCTTCATGTATAATGATCAACTCGATACTCCCTAGCCCCCAACAGCCTTTTTTTTCATAACACTTTAACCAGAGTGACGGGAGAGCGGCATTTCAGAAAACGTGCTTATCTCGGCGAGAAAAAGCGATTTCGGCAATAAAATTTAAAACGCGTGTAAAACATAAACCAAACGATGAAATTGGTTATTTCTTCATGTATAATGATCAACTCGATACTCCCTAGCCCCCAACAGCCTTTTTTTTCATAACACTTTAACCAGAGTGACGGGAGAGCGGCATTTCAGAAAACGTGCTTATCTCGGCGAGAAAAAGCGATTTCGGCAATAAAATTTAAAACGCGTGTAAAACATAAACCAAACGATGAAAATTGGTTATTTCTTCATGTATAATGATCAACTCGATACTCCCTAGCCCCCAACAGCCTTTTTTTTCATAACACTTTAACCAGAGTGACGGGAGAGCGGCATTTCAGAAACGTGCTTATCTCGGCGAGAAAAAGCGATTTCGGCAATAAAATTTAAAACGCGTGTAAAACATAAACCAAACGATGGAAATTGGTTATTTCTTCATGTATAATGATCAACTCGATACTCCCTAGCCCCAACAGCCTTTTTTTTCATAACACTTTAACCAGAGTGACGGGAGAGCGGCATTTCAGAAAACGTGCTTATCTCGGCGAGAAAAAGCGATTTCGGCAATAAAATTTAAAACGCGTGTAAAACATAAACCAAACGATGAAATTGGTTATTTCTTCATGTATAATGATCAACTCGATACTCCCTAGCCCCCAACAGCCTTTTTTTTCATAACACTTTAACCAGAGTGACGGGAGAGCGGCATTTCAGAAAACGTGCTTATCTCGGCGAGAAAAAGCGATTTCGGCAATAAAATTTAAAACGCGTGTAAAACATAAACCAAACGATGAAATTGGTTATTTCTTCATGTATAATGATCAACTCGATACTCCCTAGCCCCCAACAGCCTTTTTTTTCATAACACTTTAACCAGAGTGACGGGAGAGCGGCATTTCAGAAAACGTGCTTATCTCGGCGAGAAAAAGCGATTTCGGCAATAAAATTTAAAACGCGTGTAAAACATAAACCAAACGATGAAATTGGTTATTTCTTCATGTATAATGATCAACTCGATACTCCCTAGCCCCCAACAGCCTTTTTTTTCATAACACTTTAACCAGAGTGACGGGAGAGCGGCATTTCAGAAAACGTGCTTATCTCGGCGAGAAAAAGCGATTTCGGCAATAAAATTTAAAACGCGTGTAAAACATAAACCAAACGATGAAATTGGTTATTTCTTCATGTATAATGATCAACTCGATACTCCCTAGCCCCCAACAGCCTTTTTTTTCATAACACTTTAACCAGAGTGATGGGAGAGCGGCATTTCAGAAAACGTGCTTATCTCGGCGAGAAAAAGCGATTTCGGCAATAAAATTTAAAACGCGTGTAAAACATAAACCAAACGATGAAATTGGTTATTTCTTCATGTATAATGATCAACTCGATACTCCCTAGCCCCCAACTGCCTTTTTTTTCATAACACTTTAACCAGAGTGACGGGAGAGCGGCATTTCAGAAAACGTGCTTATCTCGGCGAGAAAAAGCGATTTCGGCAATAAAATTTAAAACGCGTGTAAAACATAAACCAAACGATGAAATTGGTTATTTCTTCATGTATAATGATCAACTCGATACTCCCTAGCCCCCAACAGCCTTTTTTTTCATAACACTTTAACCAGAGTGACGGGAGAGCGGCATTTCAGAAAACGTGCTTATCTCGGCGAGAAAAAGCGATTTCGGCAATAAAATTTAAAACGCGTGTAAAACATAAACCAAACGATGAAATTGGTTATTTCTTCATGTATAATGATCAACTCGATACTCCCTAGCCCCCAACAGCCTTTTTTTTCATAACACTTTAACCAGAGTGACGGGAGAGCGGCATTTCAGAAAACGTGCTTATCTCGGCGAGAAAAAGCGATTTCGGCAATAAAATTTAAAACGCGTGTAAAACATAAACCAAACGATGAAATTGGTTATTTCTTCATGTATAATGATCAACTCGATACTCCCTAGCCCCCAACTGCCTTTTTTTTCATAACACTTTAACCAGAGTGACGGGAGAGCGGCATTTCAGAAAACGTGCTTATCTCGGCGAGAAAAAGCGTTCGGCAATAAAATTTAAAACGCGTGTAAAACATAAACCAAATGATGAAATTGGTTATTTCTTCATGTATAATGATCAACTCGATACTCCCTAGCCCCCAACAGCCTTTTTTTTCATAACACTTTAACCAGAGTGACGGGAGAGCGGCATTTCAGAAAACGTGCTTATCTCGGCGAGAAAAAGCGATTTCGGCAATAAAATTTAAAACGCGTGTAAAACATAAACCAAACGATGAAATTGGTTATTTCTTCATGTATAATGATCAACTCGATACTCCCTAGCCCCCAACAGCCTTTTTTTTCATAACACTTTAACCAGAGTGACGGGAGAGCGGCATTTCAGAAAACGTGCTTATCTCGGCGAGAAAAAGCGATTTCGGCAATAAAATTTAAAACGCGTGTAAAACATAAACCAAACGATGAAATTGGTAATTTCTTCATGTATAATGATCAACTCGATACTCCCTAGCCCCCAACAGCCTTTTTTTTCATAACACTTTAACCAGAGTGACGGGAGAGCGGCATTTCAGAAAACGTGCTTATCTCGGCGAGAAAAAGCGATTTCGGCAATAAAATTTAAAACGCGTGTAAAACATAAACCAAACGATGAAATTGGTTATTTCTTCATGTATAATGATCAACTCGATACTCCCTAGCCCCCAACAGCCTTTTTTTTCATAACACTTTAACCAGAGTGACGGGAGAGCGGCATTTCAGAAAACGTGCTTATCTCGGCGAGAAAAAGCGATTTCGGCAATAAAATTTAAAACGCGTGTAAAACATAAACCAAACGATGAAATTGGTTATTTCTTCATGTATAATGATCAACTCGATACTCCCTAGCCCCCAACAGCCTTTTTGTTCATAACACTTTAACCAGAGTGACGGGAGAGCGGCATTTCAGAAAACGTGCTTATCTCGGCGAGAAAAAGCGATTTCGGCAATAAAATTTAAAACGCGTGTAAAACATAAACCAAACGATGAAATTGGTTATTTCTTCATGTATAATGATCAACTCGATACTCCCTAGCCCCCAACAGCCTTTTTTTTCATAACACTTTAACCAGAGTGACGGGAGAGCGGCATTTCAGAAAACGTGCTTATCTCGGCGAGAAAAAGCTATTTCGGCAATAAAATTTAAAACGCGTGTAAAACATAAACCAAACGATGAAATTGGTTATTTCTTCATGTATAATGATCAACTCGATACTCCCTAGCCCCCAACAGCCTTTTTTTTCATAACACTTTAACCAGAGTGACGGGAGAGCGGCATTTCAGAAAACGTGCTTATCTCGGCGAGAAAAAGCGATTTCGGCAATAAAATTTAAAACGCGTGTAAAACATAAACCAAACGATGAAATTGGTTATTTCTTCATGTATAATGATCAACTCGATACTCCCTAGCCCCCAACTGCCTTTTTTTTCATAACACTTTAACCAGAGTGACGGGAGAGCGGCATTTCAGAAAACGTGCTTATCTCGGCGAGAAAAAGCGATTTCGGCAATAAAATTTAAAACGCGTGTAAAACATAAACCAAACGATGAAATTGGTTATTTCTTCATGTATAATGATCAACTCGATACTCCCTAGCCCCCAACAGCCTTTTTTTTCATAACACTTTAACCAGAGTGACGGGAGAGCGGCATTTCAGAAAACGTGCTTATCTCGGCGAGAAAAAGCGATTTCGGCAATAAAATTTAAAACGCGTGTAAAACATAAACCAAACGATGAAATTGGTTATTTCTTCATGTATAATGATCAACTCGATACTCCCTAGCCCCCAACAGCCTTTTTTTTCATAACACTTTAACCAGAGTGACGGGAGAGCGGCATTTCAGAAAACGTGCTTATCTCGGCGAGAAAAAGCGATTTCGGCAATAAAATTTAAAACGCGTGTAAAACATAAACCAAACGATGAAATTGGTTATTTCTTCATGTATAATGATCAACTCGATACTCCCTAGCCCCCAACTGCCTTTTTTTTCATAACACTTTAACCAGAGTGACGGGAGAGCGGCATTTCAGAAAACGTGCTTATCTCGGCGAGAAAAAGCGTTCGGCAATAAAATTTAAAACGCGTGTAAAACATAAACCAAACGATGAAATTGGTTATTTCTTCATGTATAATGATCAACTCGATACTCCCTAGCCCCCAACAGCCTTTTTTTTCATAACACTTTAACCAGAGTGACGGGAGAGCGGCATTTCAGAAAACGTGCTTATCTCGGCGAGAAAAAGCGATTTCGGCAATAAAATTTAAAACGCGTGTAAAACATAAACCAAACGATGAAATTGGTTATTTCTTCATGTATAATGATCAACTCGATACTCCCTAGCCCCCAACAGCCTTTTTTTTCATAACACTTTAACCAGAGTGACGGGAGAGCGGCATTTCAGAAAACGTGCTTATCTCGGCGAGAAAAAGCGATTTCGGCAATAAAATTTAAAACGCGTGTAAAACATAAACCAAACGATGAAATTGGTAATTTCTTCATGTATAACGATCAACTCGATACTCCCTAGCCCCCAACAGCCTTTTTTTTCATAACACTTTAACCAGAGTGACGGGAGAGCGGCATTTCAGAAAACGTGCTTATCTCGGCGAGAAAAAGCGATTTCGGCAATAAAATTTAAAACGCGTGTAAAACATAAACCAAACGATGAAATTGGTTATTTCTTCATGTATAATGATCAACTCGATACTCCCTAGCCCCCAACAGCCTTTTTTTTCATAACACTTTAACCAGAGTGACGGGAGAGCGGCATTTCAGAAAACGTGCTTATCTCGGCGAGAAAAAGCGATTTCGGCAATAAAATTTAAAACGCGTGTAAAACATAAACCAAACGATGAAATTGGTTATTTCTTCATGTATAATGATCAACTCGATACTCCCTAGCCCCCAACAGCCTTTTTGTTCATAACACTTTAACCAGAGTGACGGGAGAGCGGCATTTCAGAAAACGTGCTTATCTCGGCGAGAAAAAGCGATTTCGGCAATAAAATTTAAAACGCGTGTAAAACATAAACCAAACGATGAAATTGGTTATTTCTTCATGTATAATGATCAACTCGATACTCCCTAGCCCCCAACAGCCTTTTTTTTCATAACACTTTAACCAGAGTGACGGGAGAGCGGCATTTCAGAAAACGTGCTTATCTCGGCGAGAAAAAGCGATTTCCGTAATAAAATTTAAAACGCGTGTAAAACATAAACCAAACGATGAAATTGGTTATTTCTTCATGTATAATGATCAACTCGATACTCCCTAGCCCCCAACAGCCTTTTTTTTCATAACACTTTAACCAGAGTGACGGGAGAGCGGCATTTCAGAAAACGTGCTTATCTCGGCGAGAAAAAGCGATTTCGGCAATAAAATTTAAAACGCGTGTAAAACATAAACCAAACGATGAAATTGGTTATTTCTTCATGTATAATGATCAACTCGATACTCCCTAGCCCCCAACAGCCTTTTTTTTCATAACACTTTAACCAGAGTGACGGGAGAGCGGCATTTCAGAAAACGTGCTTATCTCGGCGAGAAAAAGCGATTTCGGCAATAAAATTTAAAACGCGTGTAAAACATAAACCAAACGATGAAATTGGTTATTTCTTCATGTATAATGATCAACTCGATACTCCCTAGCCCCCAACAGCCTTTTTTTTCAAAACACTTTAACCAGAGTGACGGGAGAGCGGCATTTCAGAAAACGTGCTTATCTCGGCGAGAAAAAGCGATTTCGGCAATAAAATTTAAAACGCGTGTAAAACATAAACCAAACGATGAAATTGGTTATTTCTTCATGTATAATGATCAACTCGATACTCCCTAGCCCCCAACAGCCTTTTTTTTCATAACACTTTAACCAGAGTGACGGGAGAGCGGCATTTCAGAAAACGTGCTTATCTCGGCGAGAAAAAGCGATTTCGGCAATAAAATTTAAAACGCGTGTAAAACATAAACCAAACGATGAAATTGGTTATTTCTTCATGTATAATGATCAACTCGATACTCCCTAGCCCCCAACAGCCTTTTTTTTCATAACACTTTAACCAGAGTGACGGGAGAGCGGCATTTCAGAAAACGTGCTTATCTCGGCGAGAAAAAGCGATTTCGGCAATAAAATTTAAAACGCGTGTAAAACATAAACCAAACGATGAAATTGGTTATTTCTTCATGTATAATGATCAACTCGATACTCCCTAGCCCCCAACAGCCTTTTTTTTCATAACACTTTATTCAGAGTGACGGGAGAGCGGCATTTCAGAAAACGTGCTTATCTCGGCGAGAAAAAGCGATTTCGGCAATAAAATTTAAAACGCGTGTAAAACATAAACCAAACGATGAAATTGGTTATTTCTTCATGTATAATGATCAACTCGATACTCCCTAGCCCCCAACAGCCTTTTTTTTCATAACACTTTAACCAGAGTGACGGGAGAGCGGCATTTCAGAAAACGTGCTTATCTCGGCGAGAAAAAGCGATTTCGGCAATAAAATTTAAAACGTGTGTAAAACATAAACCAAACGATGAAATTGGTTATTTCTTCATGTATAATGATCAACTCGATACTCCCTAGCCCCCAACAGCCTTTTTTTTCATAACACTTTAACCAGAGTGACGGGAGAGCGGCATTTCAGAAAACGTGCTTATCTCGGCGAGAAAAAGCGATTTCGGCAATAAAATTTAAAACGCGTGTAAAACATAAACCAAACGATGAAATTGGTTATTTCTTCATGTATAATGATCAACTCGATACTCCCTAGCCCCCAACAGCCTTTTTTATCATAACACTTTAACCAGAGTGACGGGAGAGCGGCATTTCAGAAAACGTGCTTATCTCGGCGAGAAAAAGCGATTTCGGCAATAAAATTTAAAACGCGTGTAAAACATAAACCAAACGATGAAATTGGTTATTTCTTCATGTATAATGATCAACTCGATACTCCCTAGCCCCCAACAGCCTTTTTTTTCATAACACTTTAACCAGAGTGACGGGAGAGCGGCATTTCAGAAAACGTGCTTATCTCGGCGAGAAAAAGCGATTTCGGCAATAAAATTTAAAACGCGTGTAAAACATAAACCAAACGATGAAATTGGTTATTTCTTCATGTATAATGATCAACTCGATACTCCCTAGCCCCCAACAGCCTTTTTTTTCCATAACACTTTAACCAGAGTGACGGGAGAGCGGCATTTCAGAAAACGTGCTTATCTCGGCGAGAAAAAGCGATTTCGGCAATAAAATTTAAAACGCGTGTAAAACATAAACCAAACGATGAAATTGGTTATTTCTTCATGTATAATGATCAACTCGAGTCGAGCTCCAGGGAGAGAGGCTGATTTTTCGCTTTTTGAGGACGACCGACGAACCGGCGCGGGGCGGACTCAAAAGCTCGCAGAGCCGTAGGCACATAGAAAAGTTTCGCCTTTGGCTGTGAGCTCCAGGGGGAGAGGCTGGTTTTGCGTTATTTCAGGCCGGCTGGAGAACCGGCGCGGGTCGGACGCACAATCCCCGCAGAGCCGTGGGCACTTAGAAAATTTTTGCCAAGTTGGCTCTGAGCGCCTGGTACCTAATATGGAAGTATAGAGGCCGACTTTCGGGCAAGATCACGCCGCGTTAGGCTTCCAGGACCCCGGCTAAGCAATTTTACCGGGCCGCCCGGTTCTTTTTTTGAACCAGCCCGGTTCTTTTTACACTTCCAGCTGGAGCTCAGCAGCGGCTTTTGGCGCAAGATCACGCCGGGTTAGGCTTCCAGGACCTCGGCTAAGCAATTCTACCGGGCCGCCCGGTTCTTTTTTTGAACCAGCCCGGTTCTTTTTACACTTCCAGCTGGAGCTCACGAGCGGCTTTTGGGACAAGATCACGCCGTGTTAGGCTTCCAGAGCCCCGGCTAAGCAATTTTACCGGCCCGCCCGGTTCTTTTTTTTTTAACCAGCCCGGTTCTTTTTACACTTCCAGCTGGAGCTCACGAGCGGCTTTTTGGACAATATCACGCCGGGTCAGGCTTCCAGGAACCCGGCTAAGCAATTTTACCGGGCCGCCCGGTTCTTTTTTTTAACCAGCCCGGTTCTTTTTACACTTCCAGCTGGAGCTCACGAGCGGCTTTTTGGACAAGATCACGCCTGGTTAGGCTTCCAGAGCCCCGGCTAAGCAATTTTAACGGGCCGCCCGGTTCTTTTTTTTTAACAGCCCGGTTCTTTTTACACTTCCAGCTGGAGCTCAGCAGCGGCTTTTTGGACAAGATCACGCCGTGTTAGGCTTCCAGAGCCCCGGCTAAGCAATTTTACCGGGTCGCCCGGTTCTTTTTTTAACCAGCCCGGTTCTTTTTACACTTCCAGCTGGAGCTTAGCAGCGGCTTTTTGCACAGTATCACGCCGGGTTAGGCTTCCAGGACCCCGGCTAGGCAATTTTACCGGGCCGCCCGGTTCTTTTTTTTAACCAGCCCGGTTCTTTTTACACTTCCAGCTGGAGCTCAGCAGCGGCTTTTTGGACAAGATCACGCCGTGTTAGGCTTCCAGAGCCCCGGCTAAGCAATTTTACCGGGTCGCCCGGTTCTTTTTTTTAACCAGCCCGGTTCTTTTTACACTTCCAGCTGGAGCTCAGCAGCGGCTTTTTGGACAAGATCACGCCGTGTTAAGCTTCCAGAGCCCCGGCTAAGCAATTTTACCGGGTCGCCCGGTTCTTTTTTTAACCAGCCCGGTTCTTTTTACACATCCAGCTGGAGCTCAGCAGCGTGTAAAACATAAACCAAACGATGAAATTGGTTATTTCTTCATGTATAATGATCAACTCGATACTCCCTAGCCCCCAACAGCCTTTTTTTTCATAACACTTTAACCAGAGTGACGGGAGAGCGGCATTTTAGAAAACGTGCTTATCTCGGCGAGAAAAAGCGATTTCGGCAATAAAATTTAAAACGCGTGTAAAACATAAACCAAACGATGAAATTGGTAATTTCTTCATGTATAATGATCAACTCGATACTCCCTAGCCCCCAACAGCCTTTTTTTTCATAACACTTTAACCAGAGTGACGGGAGAGCGGCATTTCAGAAAACGTGCTTATCTCGGCGAGAAAAAGCGATTTCGGCAATAAAATTTAAAACGCGTGTAAAACATAAACCAAACGATGAAATTGGTTATTTCTTCATGTATAATGATCAACTCGATACTCCCTAGCCCCCAACAGCCTTTTTTTTCATAACACTTTAACCAGAGTGACGGGAGAGCGGCATTTCAGAAAACGTGCTTATCTCGGCGAGAAAAAGCGATTTCGGCAATAAAATTTAAAACGCGTGTAAAACATAAACCAAACGATGAAATTGGTTATTTCTTCATGTATAATGATCAACTCGATACTCCCTAGCCCCCAACAGCCTTTTTTTTCATAACACTTTAACCAGAGTGACGGGAGAGCGGCATTTCAGAAAACGTGCTTATCTCGGCGAGAAAAAGCGATTTCGGCAATAAAATTTAAAACGCGTGTAAAACATAAACCAAACGATGAAATTGGTTATTTCTTCATGTATAATGATCAACTCGATACTCCCTAGCCCCCAACAGCCTTTTTTTTCATAACACTTTAACCAGAGTGACGGGAGAGCGGCATTTCAGAAAACGTGCTTATCTCGGCGAGAAAAAGCGATTTCGGCAATAAAATTTAAAACGCGTGTAAAACATAAACCAAACGATGAAATTGGTTATTTCTTCATGTATAATGATCAACTCGATACTCCCTAGCCCCCAACAGCCTTTTTTTTCATAACACTTTAACCAGAGTGACGGGAGAGCGGCATTTCAGAAAACGTGCTTATCTCGGCGAGAAAAAGCGATTTCGGCAATAAAATTTAAAACGCGTGTAAAACATAAACCAAACGATGAAATTGGTAATTTCTTCATGTATAATGATCAACTCGATACTCCCTAGCCCCCAACAGCCTTTTTTTTCATAACACTTTAACCAGAGTGACGGGAGAGCGGCATTTCAGAAAACGTGCTTATCTCGGCGAGAAAAAGCGATTTCGGCAATAAAATTTAAAACGCGTGTAAAACATAAACCAAACGATGAAATTGGTTATTTCTTCATGTATAATGATCAACTCGATACTCCCTAGCCCCCAACAGCCTTTTTTTTCATAACACTTTAACCAGAGTGACGGGAGAGCGGCATTTCAGAAAACGTGCTTATCTCGGCGAGAAAAAGCGATTTCGGCAATAAAATTTAAAACGCGTGTAAAACATAAACCAAACGATGAAATTGGTTATTTCTTCATGTATAATGATCAACTCGATACTCCCTAGCCCCCAACAGCCTTTTTTTTCATAACACTTTAACCAGAGTGACGGGAGAGCGGCATTTCAGAAAACGTGCTTATCTCGGCGAGAAAAAGCGATTTCGGCAATAAAATTTAAAACGCGTGTAAAACATAAACCAAACGATGAAATTGGTTATTTCTTCATGTATAATGATCAACTCGATACTCCCTAGCCCCCAACTGCCTTTTTTTTCATAACACTTTAACCAGAGTGACGGGAGAGCGGCATTTCAGAAAACGTGCTTATCTCGGCGAGAAAAAGCGTTCGGCAATAAAATTTAAAACGCGTGTAAAACATAAACCAAACGATGAAATTGGTTATTTCTTCATGTATAATGATCAACTCGATACTCCCTAGCCCCCAACAGCCTTTTTTTTCATAACACTTTAACCAGAGTGACGGGAGAGCGGCATTTCAGAAAACGTGCTTATCTCGGCGAGAAAAAGCGATTTCGGCAATAAAATTTAAAACGCGTGTAAAACATAAACCAAACGATGAAATTGGTTATTTCTTCATGTATAATGATCAACTCGATACTCCCTAGCCCCCAACAGCCTTTTTTTTCATAACACTTTAACCAGAGTGACGGGAGAGCGGCATTTCAGAAAACGTGCTTATCTCGGCGAGAAAAAGCGATTTCGGCAATAAAATTTAAAACGCGTGTAAAACATAAACCAAACGATGAAATTGGTAATTTCTTCATGTATAACGATCAACTCGATACTCCCTAGCCCCCAACAGCCTTTTTTTTCATAACACTTTAACCAGAGTGACGGGAGAGCGGCATTTCAGAAAACGTGCTTATCTCGGCGAGAAAAAGCGATTTCGGCAATAAAATTTAAAACGCGTGTAAAACATAAACCAAACGATGAAATTGGTTATTTCTTCATGTATAATGATCAACTCGATACTCCCTAGCCCCCAACAGCCTTTTTTTTCATAACACTTTAACCAGAGTGACGGGAGAGCGGCATTTCAGAAAACGTGCTTATCTCGGCGAGAAAAAGCGATTTCGGCAATAAAATTTAAAACGCGTGTAAAACATAAACCAAACGATGAAATTGGTTATTTCTTCATGTATAATGATCAACTCGATACTCCCTAGCCCCCAACAGCCTTTTTGTTCATAACACTTTAACCAGAGTGACGGGAGAGCGGCATTTCAGAAAACGTGCTTATCTCGGCGAGAAAAAGCGATTTCGGCAATAAAATTTAAAACGCGTGTAAAACATAAACCAAACGATGAAATTGGTTATTTCTTCATGTATAATGATCAACTCGATACTCCCTAGCCCCCAACAGCCTTTTTTTTCATAACACTTTAACCAGAGTGACGGGAGAGCGGCATTTCAGAAAACGTGCTTATCTCGGCGAGAAAAAGCGATTTCCGTAATAAAATTTAAAACGCGTGTAAAACATAAACCAAACGATGAAATTGGTTATTTCTTCATGTATAATGATCAACTCGATACTCCCTAGCCCCCAACAGCCTTTTTTTTCATAACACTTTAACCAGAGTGACGGGAGAGCGGCATTTCAGAAAACGTGCTTATCTCGGCGAGAAAAAGCGATTTCGGCAATAAAATTTAAAACGCGTGTAAAACATAAACCAAACGATGAAATTGGTTATTTCTTCATGTATAATGATCAACTCGATACTCCCTAGCCCCCAACAGCCTTTTTTTTCATAACACTTTAACCAGAGTGACGGGAGAGCGGCATTTCAGAAAACGTGCTTATCTCGGCGAGAAAAAGCGATTTCGGCAATAAAATTTAAAACGCGTGTAAAACATAAACCAAACGATGAAATTGGTTATTTCTTCATGTATAATGATCAACTCGATACTCCCTAGCCCCCAACAGCCTTTTTTTTCATAACACTTTAACCAGAGTGACGGGAGAGCGGCATTTCAGAAAACGTGCTTATCTCGGCGAGAAAAAGCGATTTCGGCAATAAAATTTAAAACGCGTGTAAAACATAAACCAAACGATGAAATTGGTTATTTCTTCATGTATAATGATCAACTCGATACTCCCTAGCCCCCAACAGCCTTTTTTTTCATAACACTTTAACCAGAGTGACGGGAGAGCGGCATTTCAGAAAACGTGCTTATCTCGGCGAGAAAAAGCGATTTCGGCCATAAAATTTAAAACGCGTGTAAAACATAAACCAAACGATGAAATTGGTTATTTCTTCATGTATAATGATCAACTCGATACTCCCTAGCCCCCAACAGCCTTTTTTTTCATAACACTTTAACCAGAGTGACGGGAGAGCGGCATTTCAGAAAACGTGCTTATCTCGGCGAGAAAAAGCGATTTCGGCAATAAAATTTAAAACGCGTGTAAAACATAAACCAAACGATGAAATTGGTTATTTCTTCATGTATAATGATCAACTCGAGTCGAGCTCCAGGGAGAGAGGCTGATTTTTCGCTTTTTGAGGACGACCGACGAACCGGCGCGGGGCGGACTCAAAAGCTCGCAGAGCCGTAGGCACATAGAAAAGTTTCGCCTTTGGCTGTGAGCTCCAGGGGGAGAGGCTGGTTTTGCGTTATTTCAGGCCGGCTGGAGAACCGGCGCGGGTCGGACGCACAATCCCCGCAGAGCCGTGGGCACTTAGAAAATTTTTGCCAAGTTGGCTCTGAGCGCCTGGTACCTAATATGGAAGTATAGAGGCCGACTTTCGGGCAAGATCACGCCGCGTTAGGCTTCCAGGACCCCGGCTAAGCAATTTTACCGGGCCGCCCGGTTCTTTTTTTGAACCAGCCCGGTTCTTTTTACACTTCCAGCTGGAGCTCAGCAGCGGCTTTTGGCGCAAGATCACGCCGGGTTAGGCTTCCAGGACCTCGGCTAAGCAATTCTACCGGGCCGCCCGGTTCTTTTTTTGAACCAGCCCGGTTCTTTTTACACTTCCAGCTGGAGCTCACGAGCGGCTTTTGGGACAAGATCACGCCGTGTTAGGCTTCCAGAGCCCCGGCTAAGCAATTTTACCGGCCCGCCCGGTTCTTTTTTTTTTAACCAGCCCGGTTCTTTTTACACTTCCAGCTGGAGCTCACGAGCGGCTTTTTGGACAATATCACGCCGGGTCAGGCTTCGAGGACCCCGGCTAAGCAATTTTACCGGGCCGCCCGGTTCTTTTTTTTAACCAGCCCGGTTCTTTTTACACTTCCAGCTGGAGCTCACGAGCGGCTTTTTGGACAAGATCACGCCTGGTTAGGCTTCCAGAGCCCCGGCTAAGCAATTTTAACGGGCCGCCCGGTTCTTTTTTTTTAACAGCCCGGTTCTTTTTACACTTCCAGCTGGAGCTCAGCAGCGGCTTTTTGGACAAGATCACGCCGTGTTAGGCTTCCAGAGCCCCGGCTAAGCAATTTTACCGGGTCGCCCGGTTCTTTTTTTAACCAGCCCGGTTCTTTTTACACTTCCAGCTGGAGCTTAGCAGCGGCTTTTTGCACAGTATCACGCCGGGTTAGGCTTCCAGGACCCCGGCTAGGCAATTTTACCGGGCCGCCCGGTTCTTTTTTTTAACCAGCCCGGTTCTTTTTACACTTCCAGCTGGAGCTCAGCAGCGGCTTTTTGGACAAGATCACGCCGTGTTAGGCTTCCAGAGCCCCGGCTAAGCAATTTTACCGGGTCGCCCGGTTCTTTTTTTTAACCAGCCCGGTTCTTTTTACACTTCCAGCTGGAGCTCAGCAGCGGCTTTTTGGACAAGATCACGCCGTGTTAAGCTTCCAGAGCCCCGGCTAAGCAATTTTACCGGGTCGCCCGGTTCTTTTTTTAACCAGCCCGGTTCTTTTTACACATCCAGCTGGAGCTCAGCAGCGTGTAAAACATAAACCAAACGATGAAATTGGTTATTTCTTCATGTATAATGATCAACTCGATACTCCCTAGCCCCCAACAGCCTTTTTTTTCATAACACTTTAACCAGAGTGACGGGAGAGCGGCATTTCAGAAAACGTGCTTATCTCGGCGAGAAAAAGCGATTTCGGCAATAAAATTTAAAACGCGTTAAAACATAAACCAAACGATGAAATTGGTAATTTCTTCATGTATAATGATCAACTCGATACTCCCTAGCCCCCAACAGCCTTTTTTTTCATAACACTTTAACCAGAGTGACGGGAGAGCGGCATTTCAGAAAACGTGCTTATCTCGGCGAGAAAAAGCGATTTCGGCAATAAAATTTAAAACGCGTGTAAAACATAAACCAAACGATGAAATTGGTTATTTCTTCATGTATAATGATCAACTCGATACTCCCTAGCCCCCAACAGCCTTTTTTTTCATAACACTTTAACCAGAGTGACGGGAGAGCGGCATTTCAGAAAACGTGCTTATCTCGGCGAGAAAAAGCGATTTCGGCAATAAAATTTAAAACGCGTGTAAAACATAAACCAAACGATGAAATTGGTTATTTCTTCATGTATAATTATCAACTCGATACTCCCTAGCCCCCAACAGCCTTTTTTTTCATAACACTTTAACCAGAGTGACGGGAGAGCGGCATTTCAGAAAACGTGCTTATCTCGGCGAGAAAAAGCGATTTCGGCAATAAAATTTAAAACGCGTGTAAAACATAAACCAAACGATGAAATTGGTTATTTCTTCATGTATAATGATCAACTCGATACTCCCTAGCCCCCAACAGCCTTTTTTTTCATAACACTTTAACCAGAGTGACGGGAGAGCGGCATTTCAGAAAACGTGCTTATCTCGGCGAGAAAAAGCGATTTCGGCAATAAAATTTAAAACGCGTGTAAAACATAAACCAAACGATGAAATTGGTTATTTCTTCATGTATAATGATCAACTCGATACTCCCTAGCCCCCAACAGCCTTTTTTTTCATAACACTTTAACCAGAGTGACGGGAGAGCGGCATTTCAGAAAACGTGCTTATCTCGGCGAGAAAAAGCGATTTCGGCAATAAAATTTAAAACGCGTGTAAAACATAAACCAAACGATGAAATTGGTTATTTCTTCATGTATAATGATCAACTCGATACTCCCTAGCCCCCAACAGCCTTTTTTTCATAACACTTTAACCAGAGTGACGGGAGAGCGGCATTTCAGAAAACGTGCTTATCTCGGCGAGAAAAAGCTATTTCGGCAATAAAATTTAAAACGCGTGTAAAACATAAACCAAACGATGAAATTGGTTATTTCTTCAAGTATAATGATCAACTCGATACTCCCTAGCCCCCAACAGCCTTTTTTTTCATAACACTTTAACCAGAGTGACGGGAGAGCGGCATTTCAGAAAACGTGCTTATCTCGGCGAGAAAAAGCGATTTCGGCAATAAAATTTAAAACGCGTGTAAAACATAAACCAAACGATGAAATTGGTTATTTCTTCATGTATAATGATCAACTCGATACTCCCTAGCCCCCAACAGCCTTTTTTTTCATAACACTTTAACCAGAGTGACGGGAGAGCGGCATTTCAGAAAACGTGCTTATCTCGGCGAGAAAAAGCGATTTCGGCAATAAAATTTAAAACGCGTGTAAAACATAAACCAAACGATGAAATTGGTAATTTCTTCATGTATAATGATCAACTCGATACTCCCTAGCCCCCAACAGCCTTTTTTTTCATAACACTTTAACCAGAGTGACGGGAGAGCGGCATTTCAGAAAACGTGCTTATCTCGGCGAGAAAAAGCGATTTCGGCAATAAAATTTAAAACGCGTGTAAAACATAAACCAAACGATGAAATTGGTTATTTCTTCATGTATAATGATCAACTCGATACTCCCTAGCCCCCAACAGCCTTTTTTTTCATAACACTTTAACCAGAGTGACGGGAGAGCGGCATTTCAGAAAACGTGCTTATCTCGGCGAGAAAAAGCGATTTCGGCAATAAAATTTAAAACGCGTGTAAAACATAAACCAAACGATGAAATTGGTTATTTCTTCATGTATAATGATCAACTCGATACTCCCTAGCCCCCAACAGCCTTTTTTTTCATAACACTTTAACCAGAGTGACGGGAGAGCGGCATTTCAGAAAACGTGCTTATCTCGGCGAGAAAAAGCGATTTCGGCAATAAAATTTAAAACGCGTGTAAAACATAAACCAAACGATGAAATTGGTTATTTCTTCATGTATAATGATCAACTCGATACTCCCTAGCCCCCAACAGCCTTTTTTTTCATAACACTTTAACCAGAGTGACGGGAGAGCGGCATTTCAGAAAACGTGCTTATCTCGGCGAGAAAAAGCGATTTCGGCAATAAAATTTAAAACGCGTGTAAAACATAAACCAAACGATGAAATTGGTTATTTCTTCATGTATAATGATCAACTCGATACTCCCTAGCCCCCAACAGCCTTTTTTTTCATAACACTTTAACCAGAGTGACGGGAGAGCGGCATTTCAGAAAACGTGCTTATCTCGGCGAGAAAAAGCGATTTCGGCAATAAAATTTAAAACGCGTGTAAAACATAAACCAAACGATGAAATTGGTTATTTCTTCATGTATAATGATCAACTCGATACTCCCTAGCCCCCAACAGCCTTTTTTTTCATAACACTTTAACCAGAGTGACGGGAGAGCGGCATTTCAGAAAACGTGCTTATCTCGGCGAGAAAAAGCGATTTCGGCAATAAAATTTAAAACGCGTGTAAAACATAAACCAAACGATGAAATTGGTTATTTCTTCATGTATAATGATCAACTCGATACTCCCTAGCCCCCAACAGCCTTTTTTTTCATAACACTTTAACCAGAGTGACGGGAGAGCGGCATTTCAGAAAACGTGCTTATCTCGGCGAGAAAAAGCGATTTCGGCAATAAAATTTAAAACGCGTGTAAAACATAAACCAAACGATGAAATTGGTTATTTCTTCATGTATAATGATCAACTCGATACTCCCTAGCCCCCAACAGCCTTTTTTTTCATAACACTTTAACCAGAGTGACGGGAGAGCGGCATTTCAGAAAACGTGCTTATCTCGGCGAGAAAAAGCGATTTCGGCAATAAAATTTAAAACGCGTGTAAAACATAAACCAAACGATGAAATTGGTTATTTCTTCATGTATAATGATCAACTCGATACTCCCTAGCCCCCAACAGCCTTTTTTTTCATAACACTTTAACCAGAGTGACGGGAGAGCGGCATTTCAGAAAACGTGCTTATCTCGGCGAGAAAAAGCGATTTCGGCAATAAAATTTAAAACGCGTGTAAAACATAAACCAAACGATGAAATTGGTTATTTCTTCATGTATAATGATCAACTCGATACTCCCTAGCCCCCAACAGCCTTTTTTTTCATAACACTTTAACCAGAGTGACGGGAGAGCGGCATTTCAGAAAACGTGCTTATCTCGGCGAGAAAAAGCGATTTCGGCAATAAAATTTAAAACGCGTGTAAAACATAAACCAAACGATGAAATTGGTTATTTCTTCATGTATAATGATCAACTCGATACTCCCTAGCCCCCAACAGCCTTTTTTTTCATAACACTTTAACCAGAGTGACGGGAGAGCGGCATTTCAGAAAACGTGCTTATCTCGGCGAGAAAAAGCGATTTCGGCAATAAAATTTAAAACGCGTGTAAAACATAAACCAAACGATGAAATTGGTTATTTCTTCATGTATAATGATCAACTCGATACTCCCTAGCCCCCAACAGCCTTTTTTTTCATAACACTTTAACCAGAGTGACGGGAGAGCGGCATTTCAGAAAACGTGCTTATCTCGGCGAGAAAAAGCGATTTCGGCAATAAAATTTAAAACGCGTGTAAAACATAAACCAAACGATGAAATTGGTTATTTCTTCATGTATAATGATCAACTCGATACTCCCTAGCCCCCAACAGCCTTTTTTTTCATAACACTTTAACCAGAGTGACGGGAGAGCGGCATTTCAGAAAACGTGCTTATCTCGGCGAGAAAAAGCGATTTCGGCAATAAAATTTAAAACGCGTGTAAAACATAAACCAAACGATGAAATTGGTTATTTCTTCATGTATAATGATCAACTCGATACTCCCTAGCCCCCAACAGCCTTTTTTTTCATAACACTTTAACCAGAGTGACGGGAGAGCGGCATTTCAGAAAACGTGCTTATCTCGGCGAGAAAAAGCGATTTCGGCAATAAAATTTAAAACGCGTGTAAAACATAAACCAAACGATGAAATTGGTTATTTCTTCATGTATAATGATCAACTCGATACTCCCTAGCCCCCAACAGCCTTTTTTTTCATAACACTTTAACCAGAGTGACGGGAGAGCGGCATTTCAGAAAACGTGCTTATCTCGGCGAGAAAAAGCGATTTCGGCAATAAAATTTAAAACGCGTGTAAAACATAAACCAAACGATGAAATTGGTTATTTCTTCATGTATAATGATCAACTCGATACTCCCTAGCCCCCAACAGCCTTTTTTTTCATAACACTTTAACCAGAGTGACGGGAGAGCGGCATTTCAGAAAACGTGCTTATCTCGGCGAGAAAAAGCGATTTCGGCAATAAAATTTAAAACGCGTGTAAAACATAAACCAAACGATGAAATTGGTTATTTCTTCATGTATAATGATCAACTCGATACTCCCTAGCCCCCAACAGCCTTTTTTTTCATAACACTTTAACCAGAGTGACGGGAGAGCGGCATTTCAGAAAACGTGCTTATCTCGGCGAGAAAAAGCGATTTCGGCAATAAAATTTAAAACGCGTGTAAAACATAAACCAAACGATGAAATTGGTTATTTCTTCATGTATAATGATCAACTCGATACTCCCTAGCCCCCAACAGCCTTTTTTTTCATAACACTTTAACCAGAGTGACGGGAGAGCGGCATTTCAGAAAACGTGCTTATCTCGGCGAGAAAAAGCGATTTCGGCAATAAAATTTAAAACGCGTGTAAAACATAAACCAAACGATGAAATTGGTTATTTCTTCATGTATAATGATCAACTCGATACTCCCTAGCCCCCAACAGCCTTTTTTTTCATAACACTTTAACCAGAGTGACGGGAGAGCGGCATTTCAGAAAACGTGCTTATCTCGGCGAGAAAAAGCGATTTCGGCAATAAAATTTAAAACGCGTGTAAAACATAAACCAAACGATGAAATTGGTTATTTCTTCATGTATAATGATCAACTCGATACTCCCTAGCCCCCAACAGCCTTTTTTTTCATAACACTTTAACCAGAGTGACGGGAGAGCGGCATTTCAGAAAACGTGCTTATCTCGGCGAGAAAAAGCGATTTCGGCAATAAAATTTAAAACGCGTGTAAAACATAAACCAAACGATGAAATTGGTTATTTCTTCATGTATAATGATCAACTCGATACTCCCTAGCCCCCAACAGCCTTTTTTTTCATAACACTTTAACCAGAGTGACGGGAGAGCGGCATTTCAGAAAACGTGCTTATCTCGGCGAGAAAAAGCGATTTCGGCAATAAAATTTAAAACGCGTGTAAAACATAAACCAAACGATGAAATTGGTTATTTCTTCATGTATAATGATCAACGTCGATACTCCCTAGCCCCCAACAGCCTTTTTTTTCATAACACTTTAACCAGAGTGACGGGAGAGCGGCATTTCAGAAAACGTGCTTATCTCGGCGAGAAAAAGCGATTTCGGCAATAAAATTTAAAACGCGTGTAAAACATAAACCAAACGATGAAATTGGTTATTTCTTCATGTATAATGATCAACTCGATACTCCCTAGCCCCCAACAGCCTTTTTTTTCATAACACTTTAACCAGAGTGACGGGAGAGCGGCATTTCAGAAAACGTGCTTATCTCGGCGAGAAAAAGCGATTTCGGCAATAAAATTTAAAACGCGTGTAAAACATAAACCAAACGATGAAATTGGTTATTTCTTCATGTATAATGATCAACTCGATACTCCCTAGCCCCCAACAGCCTTTTTTTTCATAACACTTTAACCAGAGTGACGGGAGAGCGGCATTTCAGAAAACGTGCTTATCTCGGCGAGAAAAAGCGATTTCGGCAATAAAATTTAAAACGCGTGTAAAACATAAACCAAACGATGAAATTGGTTATTTCTTCATGTATAATGATCAACTCGATACTCCCTAGCCCCCAACAGCCTTTTTTTTCATAACACTTTAACCAGAGTGACGGGAGAGCGGCATTTCAGAAAACGTGCTTATCTCGGCGAGAAAAAGCGATTTCGGCAATAAAATTTAAAACGCGTGTAAAACATAAACCAAACGATGAAATTGGTTATTTCTTCATGTATAATGATCAACTCGATACTCCCTAGCCCCCAACAGCCTTTTTTTTCATAACACTTTAACCAGAGTGACGGGAGAGCGGCATTTCAGAAAACGTGCTTATCTCGGCGAGAAAAAGCGATTTCGGCAATAAAATTTAAAACGCGTGTAAAACATAAACCAAACGATGAAATTGGTTATTTCTTCATGTATAATGATCAACTCGATACTCCCTAGCCCCCAACAGCCTTTTTTTTCATAACACTTTAACCAGAGTGACGGGAGAGCGGCATTTCAGAAAACGTGCTTATCTCGGCGAGAAAAAGCGATTTCGGCAATAAAATTTAAAACGCGTGTAAAACATAAACCAAACGATGAAATTGGTTATTTCTTCATGTATAATGATCAACTCGATACTCCCTAGCCCCCAACAGCCTTTTTTTTCATAACACTTTAACCAGAGTGACGGGAGAGCGGCATTTCAGAAAACGTGCTTATCTCGGCGAGAAAAAGCGATTTCGGCAATAAAATTTAAAACGCGTGTAAAACATAAACCAAACGATGAAATTGGTTATTTCTTCATGTATAATGATCAACTCGATACTCCCTAGCCCCCAACAGCCTTTTTTTTCATAACACTTTAACCAGAGTGACGGGAGAGCGGCATTTCAGAAAACGTGCTTATCTCGGCGAGAAAAAGCGATTTCGGCAATAAAATTTAAAACGCGTGTAAAACATAAACCAAACGATGAAATTGGTTATTTCTTCATGTATAATGATCAACTCGATACTCCCTAGCCCCCAACAGCCTTTTTTTTCATAACACTTTAACCAGAGTGACGGGAGAGCGGCATTTCAGAAAACGTGCTTATCTCGGCGAGAAAAAGCGATTTCGGCAATAAAATTTAAAACGCGTGTAAAACATAAACCAAACGATGAAATTGGTTATTTCTTCATGTATAATGATCAACTCGATACTCCCTAGCCCCCAACAGCCTTTTTTTTCATAACACTTTAACCAGAGTGACGGGAGAGCGGCATTTCAGAAAACGTGCTTATCTCGGCGAGAAAAAGCGATTTCGGCAATAAAATTTAAAACGCGTGTAAAACATAAACCAAACGATGAAATTGGTTATTTCTTCATGTATAATGATCAACTCGATACTCCCTAGCCCCCAACAGCCTTTTTTTTCATAACACTTTAACCAGAGTGACGGGAGAGCGGCATTTCAGAAAACGTGCTTATCTCGGCGAGAAAAAGCGATTTCGGCAATAAAATTTAAAACGCGTGTAAAACATAAACCAAACGATGAAATTGGTTATTTCTTCATGTATAATGATCAACTCGATACTCCCTAGCCCCCAACAGCCTTTTTTTTCATAACACTTTAACCAGAGTGACGGGAGAGCGGCATTTCAGAAAACGTGCTTATCTCGGCGAGAAAAAGCGATTTCGGCAATAAAATTTAAAACGCGTGTAAAACATAAACCAAACGATGAAATTGGTTATTTCTTCATGTATAATGATCAACTCGATACTCCCTAGCCCCCAACAGCCTTTTTTTTCATAACACTTTAACCAGAGTGACGGGAGAGCGGCATTTCAGAAAACGTGCTTATCTCGGCGAGAAAAAGCGATTTCGGCAATAAAATTTAAAACGCGTGTAAAACATAAACCAAACGATGAAATTGGTTATTTCTTCATGTATAATGATCAACTCGATACTCCCTAGCCCCCAACAGCCTTTTTTTTCATAACACTTTAACCAGAGTGACGGGAGAGCGGCATTTCAGAAAACGTGCTTATCTCGGCGAGAAAAAGCGATTTCGGCAATAAAATTTAAAACGCGTGTAAAACATAAACCAAACGATGAAATTGGTTATTTCTTCATGTATAATGATCAACTCGATACTCCCTAGCCCCCAACAGCCTTTTTTTTCATAACACTTTAACCAGAGTGACGGGAGAGCGGCATTTCAGAAAACGTGCTTATCTCGGCGAGAAAAAGCGATTTCGGCAATAAAATTTAAAACGCGTGTAAAACATAAACCAAACGATGAAATTGGTTATTTCTTCATGTATAATGATCAACTCGATACTCCCTAGCCCCCAACAGCCTTTTTTTTCATAACACTTTAACCAGAGTGACGGGAGAGCGGCATTTCAGAAAACGTGCTTATCTCGGCGAGAAAAAGCGATTTCGGCAATAAAATTTAAAACGCGTGTAAAACATAAACCAAACGATGAAATTGGTTATTTCTTCATGTATAATGATCAACTCGATACTCCCTAGCCCCCAACAGCCTTTTTTTTCATAACACTTTAACCAGAGTGACGGGAGAGCGGCATTTCAGAAAACGTGCTTATCTCGGCGAGAAAAAGCGATTTCGGCAATAAAATTTAAAACGCGTGTAAAACATAAACCAAACGATGAAATTGGTTATTTCTTCATGTATAATGATCAACTCGATACTCCCTAGCCCCCAACAGCCTTTTTTTTCATAACACTTTAACCAGAGTGACGGGAGAGCGGCATTTCAGAAAACGTGCTTATCTCGGCGAGAAAAAGCGATTTCGGCAATAAAATTTAAAACGCGTGTAAAACATAAACCAAACGATGAAATTGGTTATTTCTTCATGTATAATGATCAACTCGATACTCCCTAGCCCCCAACAGCCTTTTTTTTCATAACACTTTAACCAGAGTGACGGGAGAGCGGCATTTCAGAAAACGTGCTTATCTCGGCGAGAAAAAGCGATTTCGGCAATAAAATTTAAAACGCGTGTAAAACATAAACCAAACGATGAAATTGGTTATTTCTTCATGTATAATGATCAACTCGATACTCCCTAGCCCCCAACAGCCTTTTTTTTCATAACACTTTAACCAGAGTGACGGGAGAGCGGCATTTCAGAAAACGTGCTTATCTCGGCGAGAAAAAGCGATTTCGGCAATAAAATTTAAAACGCGTGTAAAACATAAACCAAACGATGAAATTGGTTATTTCTTCATGTATAATGATCAACTCGATACTCCCTAGCCCCCAACAGCCTTTTTTTTCATAACACTTTAACCAGAGTGACGGGAGAGCGGCATTTCAGAAAACGTGCTTATCTCGGCGAGAAAAAGCGATTTCGGCAATAAAATTTAAAACGCGTGTAAAACATAAACCAAACGATGAAATTGGTTATTTCTTCATGTATAATGATCAACTCGATACTCCCTAGCCCCCAACAGCCTTTTTTTTCATAACACTTTAACCAGAGTGACGGGAGAGCGGCATTTCAGAAAACGTGCTTATCTCGGCGAGAAAAAGCGATTTCGGCAATAAAATTTAAAACGCGTGTAAAACATAAACCAAACGATGAAATTGGTTATTTCTTCATGTATAATGATCAACTCGATACTCCCTAGCCCCCAACAGCCTTTTTTTTCATAACACTTTAACCAGAGTGACGGGAGAGCGGCATTTCAGAAAACGTGCTTATCTCGGCGAGAAAAAGCGATTTCGGCAATAAAATTTAAAACGCGTGTAAAACATAAACCAAACGATGAAATTGGTTATTTCTTCATGTATAATGATCAACTCGATACTCCCTAGCCCCCAACAGCCTTTTTTTTCATAACACTTTAACCAGAGTGACGGGAGAGCGGCATTTCAGAAAACGTGCTTATCTCGGCGAGAAAAAGCGATTTCGGCAATAAAATTTAAAACGCGTGTAAAACATAAACCAAACGATGAAATTGGTTATTTCTTCATGTATAATGATCAACTCGATACTCCCTAGCCCCCAACAGCCTTTTTTTTCATAACACTTTAACCAGAGTGACGGGAGAGCGGCATTTCAGAAAACGTGCTTATCTCGGCGAGAAAAAGCGATTTCGGCAATAAAATTTAAAACGCGTGTAAAACATAAACCAAACGATGAAATTGGTTATTTCTTCATGTATAATGATCAACTCGATACTCCCTAGCCCCCAACAGCCTTTTTTTTCATAACACTTTAACCAGAGTGACGGGAGAGCGGCATTTCAGAAAACGTGCTTATCTCGGCGAGAAAAAGCGATTTCGGCAATAAAATTTAAAACGCGTGTAAAACATAAACCAAACGATGAAATTGGTTATTTCTTCATGTATAATGATCAACTCGATACTCCCTAGCCCCCAACAGCCTTTTTTTTCATAACACTTTAACCAGAGTGACGGGAGAGCGGCATTTCAGAAAACGTGCTTATCTCGGCGAGAAAAAGCGATTTCGGCAATAAAATTTAAAACGCGTGTAAAACATAAACCAAACGATGAAATTGGTTATTTCTTCATGTATAATGATCAACTCGATACTCCCTAGCCCCCAACAGCCTTTTTTTTCATAACACTTTAACCAGAGTGACGGGAGAGCGGCATTTCAGAAAACGTGCTTATCTCGGCGAGAAAAAGCGATTTCGGCAATAAAATTTAAAACGCGTGTAAAACATAAACCAAACGATGAAATTGGTTATTTCTTCATGTATAATGATCAACTCGATACTCCCTAGCCCCCAACAGCCTTTTTTTTCATAACACTTTAACCAGAGTGACGGGAGAGCGGCATTTCAGAAAACGTGCTTATCTCGGCGAGAAAAAGCGATTTCGGCAATAAAATTTAAAACGCGTGTAAAACATAAACCAAACGATGAAATTGGTTATTTCTTCATGTATAATGATCAACTCGATACTCCCTAGCCCCCAACAGCCTTTTTTTTCATAACACTTTAACCAGAGTGACGGGAGAGCGGCATTTCAGAAAACGTGCTTATCTCGGCGAGAAAAAGCGATTTCGGCAATAAAATTTAAAACGCGTGTAAAACATAAACCAAACGATGAAATTGGTTATTTCTTCATGTATAATGATCAACTCGATACTCCCTAGCCCCCAACAGCCTTTTTTTTCATAACACTTTAACCAGAGTGACGGGAGAGCGGCATTTCAGAAAACGTGCTTATCTCGGCGAGAAAAAGCGATTTCGGCAATAAAATTTAAAACGCGTGTAAAACATAAACCAAACGATGAAATTGGTTATTTCTTCATGTATAATGATCAACTCGATACTCCCTAGCCCCCAACAGCCTTTTTTTTCATAACACTTTAACCAGAGTGACGGGAGAGCGGCATTTCAGAAAACGTGCTTATCTCGGCGAGAAAAAGCGATTTCGGCAATAAAATTTAAAACGCGTGTAAAACATAAACCAAACGATGAAATTGGTTATTTCTTCATGTATAATGATCAACTCGATACTCCCTAGCCCCCAACAGCCTTTTTTTTCATAACACTTTAACCAGAGTGACGGGAGAGCGGCATTTCAGAAAACGTGCTTATCTCGGCGAGAAAAAGCGATTTCGGCAATAAAATTTAAAACGCGTGTAAAACATAAACCAAACGATGAAATTGGTTATTTCTTCATGTATAATGATCAACTCGATACTCCCTAGCCCCCAACAGCCTTTTTTTTCATAACACTTTAACCAGAGTGACGGGAGAGCGGCATTTCAGAAAACGTGCTTATCTCGGCGAGAAAAAGCGATTTCGGCAATAAAATTTAAAACGCGTGTAAAACATAAACCAAACGATGAAATTGGTTATTTCTTCATGTATAATGATCAACTCGATACTCCCTAGCCCCCAACAGCCTTTTTTTTCATAACACTTTAACCAGAGTGACGGGAGAGCGGCATTTCAGAAAACGTGCTTATCTCGGCGAGAAAAAGCGATTTCGGCAATAAAATTTAAAACGCGTGTAAAACATAAACCAAACGATGAAATTGGTTATTTCTTCATGTATAATGATCAACTCGATACTCCCTAGCCCCCAACAGCCTTTTTTTTCATAACACTTTAACCAGAGTGACGGGAGAGCGGCATTTCAGAAAACGTGCTTATCTCGGCGAGAAAAAGCGATTTCGGCAATAAAATTTAAAACGCGTGTAAAACATAAACCAAACGATGAAATTGGTTATTTCTTCATGTATAATGATCAACTCGATACTCCCTAGCCCCCAACAGCCTTTTTTTTCATAACACTTTAACCAGAGTGACGGGAGAGCGGCATTTCAGAAAACGTGCTTATCTCGGCGAGAAAAAGCGATTTCGGCAATAAAATTTAAAACGCGTGTAAAACATAAACCAAACGATGAAATTGGTTATTTCTTCATGTATAATGATCAACTCGATACTCCCTAGCCCCCAACAGCCTTTTTTTTCATAACACTTTAACCAGAGTGACGGGAGAGCGGCATTTCAGAAAACGTGCTTATCTCGGCGAGAAAAAGCGATTTCGGCAATAAAATTTAAAACGCGTGTAAAACATAAACCAAACGATGAAATTGGTTATTTCTTCATGTATAATGATCAACTCGATACTCCCTAGCCCCCAACAGCCTTTTTTTTCATAACACTTTAACCAGAGTGACGGGAGAGCGGCATTTCAGAAAACGTGCTTATCTCGGCGAGAAAAAGCGATTTCGGCAATAAAATTTAAAACGCGTGTAAAACATAAACCAAACGATGAAATTGGTTATTTCTTCATGTATAATGATCAACTCGATACTCCCTAGCCCCCAACAGCCTTTTTTTTCATAACACTTTAACCAGAGTGACGGGAGAGCGGCATTTCAGAAAACGTGCTTATCTCGGCGAGAAAAAGCGATTTCGGCAATAAAATTTAAAACGCGTGTAAAACATAAACCAAACGATGAAATTGGTTATTTCTTCATGTATAATGATCAACTCGATACTCCCTAGCCCCCAACAGCCTTTTTTTTCATAACACTTTAACCAGAGTGACGGGAGAGCGGCATTTCAGAAAACGTGCTTATCTCGGCGAGAAAAAGCGATTTCGGCAATAAAATTTAAAACGCGTGTAAAACATAAACCAAACGATGAAATTGGTTATTTCTTCATGTATAATGATCAACTCGATACTCCCTAGCCCCCAACAGCCTTTTTTTTCATAACACTTTAACCAGAGTGACGGGAGAGCGGCATTTCAGAAAACGTGCTTATCTCGGCGAGAAAAAGCGATTTCGGCAATAAAATTTAAAACGCGTGTAAAACATAAACCAAACGATGAAATTGGTTATTTCTTCATGTATAATGATCAACTCGATACTCCCTAGCCCCCAACAGCCTTTTTTTTCATAACACTTTAACCAGAGTGACGGGAGAGCGGCATTTCAGAAAACGTGCTTATCTCGGCGAGAAAAAGCGATTTCGGCAATAAAATTTAAAACGCGTGTAAAACATAAACCAAACGATGAAATTGGTTATTTCTTCATGTATAATGATCAACTCGATACTCCCTAGCCCCCAACAGCCTTTTTTTTCATAACACTTTAACCAGAGTGACGGGAGAGCGGCATTTCAGAAAACGTGCTTATCTCGGCGAGAAAAAGCGATTTCGGCAATAAAATTTAAAACGCGTGTAAAACATAAACCAAACGATGAAATTGGTTATTTCTTCATGTATAATGATCAACTCGATACTCCCTAGCCCCCAACAGCCTTTTTTTTCATAACACTTTAACCAGAGTGACGGGAGAGCGGCATTTCAGAAAACGTGCTTATCTCGGCGAGAAAAAGCGATTTCGGCAATAAAATTTAAAACGCGTGTAAAACATAAACCAAACGATGAAATTGGTTATTTCTTCATGTATAATGATCAACTCGATACTCCCTAGCCCCCAACAGCCTTTTTTTTCATAACACTTTAACCAGAGTGACGGGAGAGCGGCATTTCAGAAAACGTGCTTATCTCGGCGAGAAAAAGCGATTTCGGCAATAAAATTTAAAACGCGTGTAAAACATAAACCAAACGATGAAATTGGTTATTTCTTCATGTATAATGATCAACTCGATACTCCCTAGCCCCCAACAGCCTTTTTTTTCATAACACTTTAACCAGAGTGACGGGAGAGCGGCATTTCAGAAAACGTGCTTATCTCGGCGAGAAAAAGCGATTTCGGCAATAAAATTTAAAACGCGTGTAAAACATAAACCAAACGATGAAATTGGTTATTTCTTCATGTATAATGATCAACTCGATACTCCCTAGCCCCCAACAGCCTTTTTTTTCATAACACTTTAACCAGAGTGACGGGAGAGCGGCATTTCAGAAAACGTGCTTATCTCGGCGAGAAAAAGCGATTTCGGCAATAAAATTTAAAACGCGTGTAAAACATAAACCAAACGATGAAATTGGTTATTTCTTCATGTATAATGATCAACTCGATACTCCCTAGCCCCCAACAGCCTTTTTTTTCATAACACTTTAACCAGAGTGACGGGAGAGCGGCATTTCAGAAAACGTGCTTATCTCGGCGAGAAAAAGCGATTTCGGCAATAAAATTTAAAACGCGTGTAAAACATAAACCAAACGATGAAATTGGTTATTTCTTCATGTATAATGATCAACTCGATACTCCCTAGCCCCCAACAGCCTTTTTTTTCATAACACTTTAACCAGAGTGACGGGAGAGCGGCATTTCAGAAAACGTGCTTATCTCGGCGAGAAAAAGCGATTTCGGCAATAAAATTTAAAACGCGTGTAAAACATAAACCAAACGATGAAATTGGTTATTTCTTCATGTATAATGATCAACTCGATACTCCCTAGCCCCCAACAGCCTTTTTTTTCATAACACTTTAACCAGAGTGACGGGAGAGCGGCATTTCAGAAAACGTGCTTATCTCGGCGAGAAAAAGCGATTTCGGCAATAAAATTTAAAACGCGTGTAAAACATAAACCAAACGATGAAATTGGTTATTTCTTCATGTATAATGATCAACTCGATACTCCCTAGCCCCCAACAGCCTTTTTTTTCATAACACTTTAACCAGAGTGACGGGAGAGCGGCATTTCAGAAAACGTGCTTATCTCGGCGAGAAAAAGCGATTTCGGCAATAAAATTTAAAACGCGTGTAAAACATAAACCAAACGATGAAATTGGTTATTTCTTCATGTATAATGATCAACGTCGATACTCCCTAGCCCCCAACAGCCTTTTTTTTCATAACACTTTAACCAGAGTGACGGGAGAGCGGCATTTCAGAAAACGTGCTTATCTCGGCGAGAAAAAGCGATTTCGGCAATAAAATTTAAAACGCGTGTAAAACATAAACCAAACGATGAAATTGGTTATTTCTTCATGTATAATGATCAACTCGATACTCCCTAGCCCCCAACAGCCTTTTTTTTCATAACACTTTAACCAGAGTGACGGGAGAGCGGCATTTCAGAAAACGTGCTTATCTCGGCGAGAAAAAGCGATTTCGGCAATAAAATTTAAAACGCGTGTAAAACATAAACCAAACGATGAAATTGGTTATTTCTTCATGTATAATGATCAACTCGATACTCCCTAGCCCCCAACAGCCTTTTTTTTCATAACACTTTAACCAGAGTGACGGGAGAGCGGCATTTCAGAAAACGTGCTTATCTCGGCGAGAAAAAGCGATTTCGGCAATAAAATTTAAAACGCGTGTAAAACATAAACCAAACGATGAAATTGGTTATTTCTTCATGTATAATGATCAACTCGATACTCCCTAGCCCCCAACAGCCTTTTTTTTCATAACACTTTAACCAGAGTGACGGGAGAGCGGCATTTCAGAAAACGTGCTTATCTCGGCGAGAAAAAGCGATTTCGGCAATAAAATTTAAAACGCGTGTAAAACATAAACCAAACGATGAAATTGGTTATTTCTTCATGTATAATGATCAACTCGATACTCCCTAGCCCCCAACAGCCTTTTTTTTCATAACACTTTAACCAGAGTGACGGGAGAGCGGCATTTCAGAAAACGTGCTTATCTCGGCGAGAAAAAGCGATTTCGGCAATAAAATTTAAAACGCGTGTAAAACATAAACCAAACGATGAAATTGGTTATTTCTTCATGTATAATGATCAACTCGATACTCCCTAGCCCCCAACAGCCTTTTTTTTCATAACACTTTAACCAGAGTGACGGGAGAGCGGCATTTCAGAAAACGTGCTTATCTCGGCGAGAAAAAGCGATTTCGGCAATAAAATTTAAAACGCGTGTAAAACATAAACCAAACGATGAAATTGGTTATTTCTTCATGTATAATGATCAACTCGATACTCCCTAGCCCCCAACAGCCTTTTTTTTCATAACACTTTAACCAGAGTGACGGGAGAGCGGCATTTCAGAAAACGTGCTTATCTCGGCGAGAAAAAGCGATTTCGGCAATAAAATTTAAAACGCGTGTAAAACATAAACCAAACGATGAAATTGGTTATTTCTTCATGTATAATGATCAACTCGATACTCCCTAGCCCCCAACAGCCTTTTTTTTCATAACACTTTAACCAGAGTGACGGGAGAGCGGCATTTCAGAAAACGTGCTTATCTCGGCGAGAAAAAGCGATTTCGGCAATAAAATTTAAAACGCGTGTAAAACATAAACCAAACGATGAAATTGGTTATTTCTTCATGTATAATGATCAACTCGATACTCCCTAGCCCCCAACAGCCTTTTTTTTCATAACACTTTAACCAGAGTGACGGGAGAGCGGCATTTCAGAAAACGTGCTTATCTCGGCGAGAAAAAGCGATTTCGGCAATAAAATTTAAAACGCGTGTAAAACATAAACCAAACGATGAAATTGGTTATTTCTTCATGTATAATGATCAACTCGATACTCCCTAGCCCCCAACAGCCTTTTTTTTCATAACACTTTAACCAGAGTGACGGGAGAGCGGCATTTCAGAAAACGTGCTTATCTCGGCGAGAAAAAGCGATTTCGGCAATAAAATTTAAAACGCGTGTAAAACATAAACCAAACGATGAAATTGGTTATTTCTTCATGTATAATGATCAACTCGATACTCCCTAGCCCCCAACAGCCTTTTTTTTCATAACACTTTAACCAGAGTGACGGGAGAGCGGCATTTCAGAAAACGTGCTTATCTCGGCGAGAAAAAGCGATTTCGGCAATAAAATTTAAAACGCGTGTAAAACATAAACCAAACGATGAAATTGGTTATTTCTTCATGTATAATGATCAACTCGATACTCCCTAGCCCCCAACAGCCTTTTTTTTCATAACACTTTAACCAGAGTGACGGGAGAGCGGCATTTCAGAAAACGTGCTTATCTCGGCGAGAAAAAGCGATTTCGGCAATAAAATTTAAAACGCGTGTAAAACATAAACCAAACGATGAAATTGGTTATTTCTTCATGTATAATGATCAACTCGATACTCCCTAGCCCCCAACAGCCTTTTTTTTCATAACACTTTAACCAGAGTGACGGGAGAGCGGCATTTCAGAAAACGTGCTTATCTCGGCGAGAAAAAGCGATTTCGGCAATAAAATTTAAAACGCGTGTAAAACATAAACCAAACGATGAAATTGGTTATTTCTTCATGTATAATGATCAACTCGATACTCCCTAGCCCCCAACAGCCTTTTTTTTCATAACACTTTAACCAGAGTGACGGGAGAGCGGCATTTCAGAAAACGTGCTTATCTCGGCGAGAAAAAGCGATTTCGGCAATAAAATTTAAAACGCGTGTAAAACATAAACCAAACGATGAAATTGGTTATTTCTTCATGTATAATGATCAACTCGATACTCCCTAGCCCCCAACAGCCTTTTTTTTCATAACACTTTAACCAGAGTGACGGGAGAGCGGCATTTCAGAAAACGTGCTTATCTCGGCGAGAAAAAGCGATTTCGGCAATAAAATTTAAAACGCGTGTAAAACATAAACCAAACGATGAAATTGGTTATTTCTTCATGTATAATGATCAACTCGATACTCCCTAGCCCCCAACAGCCTTTTTTTTCATAACACTTTAACCAGAGTGACGGGAGAGCGGCATTTCAGAAAACGTGCTTATCTCGGCGAGAAAAAGCGATTTCGGCAATAAAATTTAAAACGCGTGTAAAACATAAACCAAACGATGAAATTGGTTATTTCTTCATGTATAATGATCAACTCGATACTCCCTAGCCCCCAACAGCCTTTTTTTTCATAACACTTTAACCAGAGTGACGGGAGAGCGGCATTTCAGAAAACGTGCTTATCTCGGCGAGAAAAAGCGATTTCGGCAATAAAATTTAAAACGCGTGTAAAACATAAACCAAACGATGAAATTGGTTATTTCTTCATGTATAATGATCAACTCGATACTCCCTAGCCCCCAACAGCCTTTTTTTTCATAACACTTTAACCAGAGTGACGGGAGAGCGGCATTTCAGAAAACGTGCTTATCTCGGCGAGAAAAAGCGATTTCGGCAATAAAATTTAAAACGCGTGTAAAACATAAACCAAACGATGAAATTGGTTATTTCTTCATGTATAATGATCAACTCGATACTCCCTAGCCCCCAACAGCCTTTTTTTTCATAACACTTTAACCAGAGTGACGGGAGAGCGGCATTTCAGAAAACGTGCTTATCTCGGCGAGAAAAAGCGATTTCGGCAATAAAATTTAAAACGCGTGTAAAACATAAACCAAACGATGAAATTGGTTATTTCTTCATGTATAATGATCAACTCGATACTCCCTAGCCCCCAACAGCCTTTTTTTTCATAACACTTTAACCAGAGTGACGGGAGAGCGGCATTTCAGAAAACGTGCTTATCTCGGCGAGAAAAAGCGATTTCGGCAATAAAATTTAAAACGCGTGTAAAACATAAACCAAACGATGAAATTGGTTATTTCTTCATGTATAATGATCAACTCGATACTCCCTAGCCCCCAACAGCCTTTTTTTTCATAACACTTTAACCAGAGTGACGGGAGAGCGGCATTTCAGAAAACGTGCTTATCTCGGCGAGAAAAAGCGATTTCGGCAATAAAATTTAAAACGCGTGTAAAACATAAACCAAACGATGAAATTGGTTATTTCTTCATGTATAATGATCAACTCGATACTCCCTAGCCCCCAACAGCCTTTTTTTTCATAACACTTTAACCAGAGTGACGGGAGAGCGGCATTTCAGAAAACGTGCTTATCTCGGCGAGAAAAAGCGATTTCGGCAATAAAATTTAAAACGCGTGTAAAACATAAACCAAACGATGAAATTGGTTATTTCTTCATGTATAATGATCAACTCGATACTCCCTAGCCCCCAACAGCCTTTTTTTTCATAACACTTTAACCAGAGTGACGGGAGAGCGGCATTTCAGAAAACGTGCTTATCTCGGCGAGAAAAAGCGATTTCGGCAATAAAATTTAAAACGCGTGTAAAACATAAACCAAACGATGAAATTGGTTATTTCTTCATGTATAATGATCAACTCGATACTCCCTAGCCCCCAACAGCCTTTTTTTTCATAACACTTTAACCAGAGTGACGGGAGAGCGGCATTTCAGAAAACGTGCTTATCTCGGCGAGAAAAAGCGATTTCGGCAATAAAATTTAAAACGCGTGTAAAACATAAACCAAACGATGAAATTGGTTATTTCTTCATGTATAATGATCAACTCGATACTCCCTAGCCCCCAACAGCCTTTTTTTTCATAACACTTTAACCAGAGTGACGGGAGAGCGGCATTTCAGAAAACGTGCTTATCTCGGCGAGAAAAAGCGATTTCGGCAATAAAATTTAAAACGCGTGTAAAACATAAACCAAACGATGAAATTGGTTATTTCTTCATGTATAATGATCAACTCGATACTCCCTAGCCCCCAACAGCCTTTTTTTTCATAACACTTTAACCAGAGTGACGGGAGAGCGGCATTTCAGAAAACGTGCTTATCTCGGCGAGAAAAAGCGATTTCGGCAATAAAATTTAAAACGCGTGTAAAACATAAACCAAACGATGAAATTGGTTATTTCTTCATGTATAATGATCAACTCGATACTCCCTAGCCCCCAACAGCCTTTTTTTTCATAACACTTTAACCAGAGTGACGGGAGAGCGGCATTTCAGAAAACGTGCTTATCTCGGCGAGAAAAAGCGATTTCGGCAATAAAATTTAAAACGCGTGTAAAACATAAACCAAACGATGAAATTGGTTATTTCTTCATGTATAATGATCAACTCGATACTCCCTAGCCCCCAACAGCCTTTTTTTTCATAACACTTTAACCAGAGTGACGGGAGAGCGGCATTTCAGAAAACGTGCTTATCTCGGCGAGAAAAAGCGATTTCGGCAATAAAATTTAAAACGCGTGTAAAACATAAACCAAACGATGAAATTGGTTATTTCTTCATGTATAATGATCAACTCGATACTCCCTAGCCCCCAACAGCCTTTTTTTTCATAACACTTTAACCAGAGTGACGGGAGAGCGGCATTTCAGAAAACGTGCTTATCTCGGCGAGAAAAAGCGATTTCGGCAATAAAATTTAAAACGCGTGTAAAACATAAACCAAACGATGAAATTGGTTATTTCTTCATGTATAATGATCAACTCGATACTCCCTAGCCCCCAACAGCCTTTTTTTTCATAACACTTTAACCAGAGTGACGGGAGAGCGGCATTTCAGAAAACGTGCTTATCTCGGCGAGAAAAAGCGATTTCGGCAATAAAATTTAAAACGCGTGTAAAACATAAACCAAACGATGAAATTGGTTATTTCTTCATGTATAATGATCAACTCGATACTCCCTAGCCCCCAACAGCCTTTTTTTTCATAACACTTTAACCAGAGTGACGGGAGAGCGGCATTTCAGAAAACGTGCTTATCTCGGCGAGAAAAAGCGATTTCGGCAATAAAATTTAAAACGCGTGTAAAACATAAACCAAACGATGAAATTGGTTATTTCTTCATGTATAATGATCAACTCGATACTCCCTAGCCCCCAACAGCCTTTTTTTTCATAACACTTTAACCAGAGTGACGGGAGAGCGGCATTTCAGAAAACGTGCTTATCTCGGCGAGAAAAAGCGATTTCGGCAATAAAATTTAAAACGCGTGTAAAACATAAACCAAACGATGAAATTGGTTATTTCTTCATGTATAATGATCAACTCGATACTCCCTAGCCCCCAACAGCCTTTTTTTTCATAACACTTTAACCAGAGTGACGGGAGAGCGGCATTTCAGAAAACGTGCTTATCTCGGCGAGAAAAAGCGATTTCGGCAATAAAATTTAAAACGCGTGTAAAACATAAACCAAACGATGAAATTGGTTATTTCTTCATGTATAATGATCAACTCGATACTCCCTAGCCCCCAACAGCCTTTTTTTTCATAACACTTTAACCAGAGTGACGGGAGAGCGGCATTTCAGAAAACGTGCTTATCTCGGCGAGAAAAAGCGATTTCGGCAATAAAATTTAAAACGCGTGTAAAACATAAACCAAACGATGAAATTGGTTATTTCTTCATGTATAATGATCAACTCGATACTCCCTAGCCCCCAACAGCCTTTTTTTTCATAACACTTTAACCAGAGTGACGGGAGAGCGGCATTTCAGAAAACGTGCTTATCTCGGCGAGAAAAAGCGATTTCGGCAATAAAATTTAAAACGCGTGTAAAACATAAACCAAACGATGAAATTGGTTATTTCTTCATGTATAATGATCAACTCGATACTCCCTAGCCCCCAACAGCCTTTTTTTTCATAACACTTTAACCAGAGTGACGGGAGAGCGGCATTTCAGAAAACGTGCTTATCTCGGCGAGAAAAAGCGATTTCGGCAATAAAATTTAAAACGCGTGTAAAACATAAACCAAACGATGAAATTGGTTATTTCTTCATGTATAATGATCAACTCGATACTCCCTAGCCCCCAACAGCCTTTTTTTTCATAACACTTTAACCAGAGTGACGGGAGAGCGGCATTTCAGAAAACGTGCTTATCTCGGCGAGAAAAAGCGATTTCGGCAATAAAATTTAAAACGCGTGTAAAACATAAACCAAACGATGAAATTGGTTATTTCTTCATGTATAATGATCAACTCGATACTCCCTAGCCCCCAACAGCCTTTTTTTTCATAACACTTTAACCAGAGTGACGGGAGAGCGGCATTTCAGAAAACGTGCTTATCTCGGCGAGAAAAAGCGATTTCGGCAATAAAATTTAAAACGCGTGTAAAACATAAACCAAACGATGAAATTGGTTATTTCTTCATGTATAATGATCAACTCGATACTCCCTAGCCCCCAACAGCCTTTTTTTTCATAACACTTTAACCAGAGTGACGGGAGAGCGGCATTTCAGAAAACGTGCTTATCTCGGCGAGAAAAAGCGATTTCGGCAATAAAATTTAAAACGCGTGTAAAACATAAACCAAACGATGAAATTGGTTATTTCTTCATGTATAATGATCAACTCGATACTCCCTAGCCCCCAACAGCCTTTTTTTTCATAACACTTTAACCAGAGTGACGGGAGAGCGGCATTTCAGAAAACGTGCTTATCTCGGCGAGAAAAAGCGATTTCGGCAATAAAATTTAAAACGCGTGTAAAACATAAACCAAACGATGAAATTGGTTATTTCTTCATGTATAATGATCAACTCGATACTCCCTAGCCCCCAACAGCCTTTTTTTTCATAACACTTTAACCAGAGTGACGGGAGAGCGGCATTTCAGAAAACGTGCTTATCTCGGCGAGAAAAAGCGATTTCGGCAATAAAATTTAAAACGCGTGTAAAACATAAACCAAACGATGAAATTGGTTATTTCTTCATGTATAATGATCAACTCGATACTCCCTAGCCCCCAACAGCCTTTTTTTTCATAACACTTTAACCAGAGTGACGGGAGAGCGGCATTTCAGAAAACGTGCTTATCTCGGCGAGAAAAAGCGATTTCGGCAATAAAATTTAAAACGCGTGTAAAACATAAACCAAACGATGAAATTGGTTATTTCTTCATGTATAATGATCAACTCGATACTCCCTAGCCCCCAACAGCCTTTTTTTTCATAACACTTTAACCAGAGTGACGGGAGAGCGGCATTTCAGAAAACGTGCTTATCTCGGCGAGAAAAAGCGATTTCGGCAATAAAATTTAAAACGCGTGTAAAACATAAACCAAACGATGAAATTGGTTATTTCTTCATGTATAATGATCAACTCGATACTCCCTAGCCCCCAACAGCCTTTTTTTTCATAACACTTTAACCAGAGTGACGGGAGAGCGGCATTTCAGAAAACGTGCTTATCTCGGCGAGAAAAAGCGATTTCGGCAATAAAATTTAAAACGCGTGTAAAACATAAACCAAACGATGAAATTGGTTATTTCTTCATGTATAATGATCAACTCGATACTCCCTAGCCCCCAACAGCCTTTTTTTTCATAACACTTTAACCAGAGTGACGGGAGAGCGGCATTTCAGAAAACGTGCTTATCTCGGCGAGAAAAAGCGATTTCGGCAATAAAATTTAAAACGCGTGTAAAACATAAACCAAACGATGAAATTGGTTATTTCTTCATGTATAATGATCAACTCGATACTCCCTAGCCCCCAACAGCCTTTTTTTTCATAACACTTTAACCAGAGTGACGGGAGAGCGGCATTTCAGAAAACGTGCTTATCTCGGCGAGAAAAAGCGATTTCGGCAATAAAATTTAAAACGCGTGTAAAACATAAACCAAACGATGAAATTGGTTATTTCTTCATGTATAATGATCAACTCGATACTCCCTAGCCCCCAACAGCCTTTTTTTTCATAACACTTTAACCAGAGTGACGGGAGAGCGGCATTTCAGAAAACGTGCTTATCTCGGCGAGAAAAAGCGATTTCGGCAATAAAATTTAAAACGCGTGTAAAACATAAACCAAACGATGAAATTGGTTATTTCTTCATGTATAATGATCAACTCGATACTCCCTAGCCCCCAACAGCCTTTTTTTTCATAACACTTTAACCAGAGTGACGGGAGAGCGGCATTTCAGAAAACGTGCTTATCTCGGCGAGAAAAAGCGATTTCGGCAATAAAATTTAAAACGCGTGTAAAACATAAACCAAACGATGAAATTGGTTATTTCTTCATGTATAATGATCAACTCGATACTCCCTAGCCCCCAACAGCCTTTTTTTTCATAACACTTTAACCAGAGTGACGGGAGAGCGGCATTTCAGAAAACGTGCTTATCTCGGCGAGAAAAAGCGATTTCGGCAATAAAATTTAAAACGCGTGTAAAACATAAACCAAACGATGAAATTGGTTATTTCTTCATGTATAATGATCAACTCGATACTCCCTAGCCCCCAACAGCCTTTTTTTTCATAACACTTTAACCAGAGTGACGGGAGAGCGGCATTTCAGAAAACGTGCTTATCTCGGCGAGAAAAAGCGATTTCGGCAATAAAATTTAAAACGCGTGTAAAACATAAACCAAACGATGAAATTGGTTATTTCTTCATGTATAATGATCAACTCGATACTCCCTAGCCC
>NW_028232194.1:88493-105993 GCF_054491065.1 Syngnathus leptorhynchus | reverse complement strand
GCAGGATCAACCAGGTAGGAGAGAGGGTGGCTGGGTAGCGCCTCTCGCTCGCCGGCCCGCCGGAGCGGGGGCTCGCGCGACTGTTTTCCGGACGCCGGCCGCGGTTCGCGGGGGCTCTAGGTGGTCTGAGGCTGCCGCGGGGTGAGATGGATCGGGCTGGACCCGGCGCAGCCGAAGCCGAGGACGCGGAACCTCGAACGCGACCCTCGCGGACCCCCAAACGAGAGGAGCTGCGCCCGGCCTCGTAAGACCAGCCCTGTCCGGTGCTGAGTTTGACCCCGACGCCGCTGACCGCTGCCGCCGCCTTGCCGCTAGTGCCGCAAGGTTAGGCGAACAGGGCGGTAACTCGTGCAGTCGGTTGGACGACCTTGCGGTGGACAGGGTGGTGCGAATCCGGCGGGACGGCCCTTCGATGGAGCCCGCTGCAGGGGGACGTTCGGTGGGTTGAGCCGCGCTCGCCGCGGAACCTTCGAGCGCCGCTACTCAGCAAGTAAACGAGAGGGAGCTGCGCCCGGCCTCGTAAGACGCCTCTTCTCCGGTGCGAGCGCCCCGACGCCGCTGGCCGCCGCCGCCGCCTTGCCGCTATCCCGCCGCGCGTTTGGGGCCGGAGGGCGACCCGTAGGACGGCCACGCCGACTACACGACCGTTTGGCAGAGCGAGTGCAAGGTTAGGCGAGCTGGGCGGTAACTCGGGTTAGTCTGGGGAGACTCGCGGTGGACAGGGGGGCGCGAATCCGGCCGGGCGGCCCCATCGATTAAGCATTGGTAGGGAGCCGAGGATGAGCCGTGCGAAGTGGCCTCGGAGGCGGTCCGTGGGGGACGACGGGGGGGGACGGGCGTCGGCCCTCCGGCCCGAGCAGAGAACGTTCGGTCACCCAAGCGGGAATCTGCGCCCCGGCCCGAGTCGGACTCGGTCGGTGCGGCCCGCTGAGGCCCTCAACTATTCCCGTACGCGGGGGTCGGGAGCTGCGGCGCTGCGCCGGCGACTTACCCGCGCGAGGCACGCACTGCGTGCGGCCAGGATGCGGAGTTGGATCGGCGCTGGTTGGGAACCCTCGGGGAACGAAGGCGGACGGCGGCCAGCCGGCGCCGACGAACCCGTCGGGGAGGGGGCTGGTGGCAGGCGCGATCGGCACTATTGCTGACTGCCGGGAGGGAAGCTGCGCCCCGGCCGAGTCAGACTCAGCCGTTGCGGCCCCCCCGAGCCCGCAGCGCGTAGCGCGGAAGCCATACGCCCCCCCGATGCGGAGCGACAGACGCCCCCGCGACCGCGGTTGGTCGGGAAGGCTTTTCGGATAGAGGTCGGACGGTGTGTGTGGACGGCTTCCCGTGGTGCCGCCGCTATCAAGCCGGAGGGTTTGAGAAACGACATTCGCGGAAGGACCGGCGCGGCCGGCGGACGCTCGCACGCGCGGCGCCCGACACTCAGCCGCTCGCTCGGCCTCCGTGGATCGTGGCTAGGTGGGATGGATGCCAAACCGGGTCGTCTCGGTCTCGCCGCAGTACGGTCGCGCCGGGGCCTGCGGGGCGGCGCGGGGAGCGCACGCTCACGCAGCGGCCGGGGCGCTAGAGTGCGACCCGCAGTGGGTAGGAACCGTCCACCCGACGTCGGACGAGCCGAGGCCGATGGAGGCCCTACCAAGGCGGGTCATGAGTGCCAGTCGGTCAGTTGGGTGAGGGGGTACTCGGAGGCCCACCGGGAGCAGACGGGCGACCGGGGATGGGGGGCGTACGCGGGCGGGCGCCGGGAGAAGACGGCCCGTCCGGGGTCGAATCTCGGCCTGTGTTTTCGGAGCCGGCCGGGCATCACGCTCCCTCCTTGGATGGACAACATTCGTAGTTGACACTTTGTGTCATTTTATCCGAGCGGGCGGGCGCCTCGAGAGGCGGACCGTCCGGGGCGACTCTCGGCCTGTGTTTTCGGAGCCGGCCGGGCCTCACGCTCCCTCCTTGGATGGACAACATTCGTAGTTGACACTTTGTGTCATTTTATCCGAGCGGACGGGCGCCGCGAGGCGGACCGTCCGGGGCGACTCTCGGCCTGTGTTTTCGGAGCCGGCCGGGCATCACGCTCCCTCCTTGGATGGACAACATTCGTAGTTGACACTTTGTGTCATTTTATCCGAGCAGACGGGCGCCGCGAGGCGACCGTCCGGGGCGACTCTCGGCCTGTGTTTAAGGAGCCGGCCGGGCATCACGCTCCTTCCTTGGATGGACAACATTCGTAGTTGACACTTTGTGTCATTTTATCCGAGCGGGCGGGCGCCGCGAGGCGGACCGTCCGGGGCGACTCTCGGCCTGTATTTAAGGAGCCGGCCGGGCATCACGCTCCTTCCTTGGATGGACAACATTCGCAGTTGACACTTTGTGTCATTTTATCCGAGCAGACGGGCGCCGCGAGGCGGACCGTCCGGGGCGACTCTCGGCCTGTGTTTTCGGAGCCGGCCGGGCATCACGCTCCCTCCTTGGATGGACAACATTCGTAGTTGACACTTTGTGTCATTTTATCCGAGCAGACGGGCGCCGCGAGGCGACCGTCCGGGGCGACTCTCGGCCTGTGTTTAAGGAGCCGGCCGGGCATCACGCTCCTTCCTTGGATGGACAACATTCGCAGTTGACACTTTGTGTCATTTTATCCGAGCAGACGGGCGCCGCGAGGCGGACCGTCCGGGGCGACTCTCGGCCTGTGTTTTCGGAGCCGGCCGGGCATCACGCTCCCTCCTTGGATGGACAACATTCGTAGTTGACACTTTGTGTCATTTTATCCGAGCAGACGGGCGCCGCGAGGCGACCGTCCGGGGCGACTCTCGGCCTGTGTTTAAGGAGCCGGCCGGGCATCACGCTCCTTCCTTGGATGGACAACATTCGCAGTTGACACTTTGTGTCATTTTATCCGAGCAGACGGGCGCCGCGAGGCGGACCGTCCGGGGCGACTCTCGGCCTGTGTTTTCGGAGCCGGCCGGGCATCACGCTCCCTCCTTGGATGGACAACATTCGTAGTTGACACTTTGTGTCATTTTATCCGAGCAGACGGGCGCCGCGAGGCGACCGTCCGGGGCGACTCTCGGCCTGTGTTTAAGGAGCCGGCCGGGCATCACGCTCCTTCCTTGGATGGACAACATTCGTAGTTGACACTTTGTGTCATTTTATCCGAGCGGGCGGGCGCCGCGAGGCGGACCGTCCGGGGCGACTCTCGGCCTGTGTTTAAGGAGCCGGCCGGGCATCACGCTCCTTCCTTGGATGGACAACATTCGCAGTTGACACTTTGTGTCATTTTATCCGAGCAGACGGGCGCCGCGAGGCGGACCGTCCGGGGCGACTCTCGGCCTGTGTTTTCGGAGCCGGCCGGGCATCACGCTCCCTCCTTGGATGGACAACATTCGTAGTTGACACTTTGTGTCATTTTATCCGAGCAGACGGGCGCCGCGAGGCGGACCGTCCGGGGCGACTCTCGGCCTGTGTTTAAGGAGCCGGCCGGGCATCACGCTCCTTCCTTGGATGGACAACATTCGCAGTTGACACTTTGTGTCATTTTGTTCGGCCTGTGTTTAAGGAGGCGGCCGTCCTCCACTCGGTCCGTGTTTAAGGAGCGACACTCGCGCTCCGGTTCGGCCTGTATTTAGGGAGGCGGCCGTCCTCCGCTTGGTCTGTGTTAAGGGCGACACTCTGTCCATGTTTGAGGAGCCTGGCCCTGACGCTCCTCTCCGGCCTGTGTTTAAGGAGGCGGCCGTCCTCCCCTTGGTCCGTGTTAAGGGCGACACTCGGTCCATGTTTGAGGAGCCTGGCCCTGACGCTCCTCTCCGGCCTGTGTTTAAGGAGGCGGCCGTCCTCCCCTTGGTCCGTGTTAAGGGCGACACTCGGTCCATGTTTGAGGAGCCTGGCCCTGACGCTCCTCTCCGGCCTGTGTTTAAGGAGGCGGCCGTCCTCCCCTTGGTCTGTGTTAAGGGCGACACTCGGTCCATGTTTGAGGAGCCTGGCCCTGACGCTCCTCTCCGGCCTGTGTTTAAGGAGGCGGCCGTCCTCCCCTTGGTCCGTGTTAAGGGCGACACTCGGTCCATGTTTGAGGAGCCTGGCCCTGACGCTCCTCTCCGGCCTGTGTTTAAGGAGGCGGCCGTCCTCCCCTTGGTCCGTGTTAAGGGCGACACTCGGTCCATGTTTGAGGAGCCTGGCCCTGACGCTCCTCTCCGGCCTGTGTTTAAGGAGGCGGCCGTCCTCCCCTTGGTCTGTGTTAAGGGCGACACTCGGTCCATGTTTGAGGAGCCTGGCCCTGACGCTCCTCTCCGGCCTGTGTTTAAGGAGGCGGCCGTCCTCCCCTTGGTCCGTGTTAAGGGCGACACTCGGTCCATGTTTGAGGAGCCTGGCCCTGACGCTCCTCTCCGGCCTGTGTTTAAGGAGGCGGCCGTCCTCCCCTTGGTCCGTGTTAAGGGCGACACTCGGTCCATGTTTGAGGAGCCTGGCCCTGACGCTCCTCTCCGGCCTGTGTTTAAGGAGGCGGCCGTCCTCCCCTTGGTCTGTGTTAAGGGCGACACTCGGTCCATGTTTGAGGAGCCTGGCCCTGACGCTCCTCTCCGGCCTGTGTTTAAGGAGGCGGCCGTCCTCCCCTTGGTCTGTGTTAAGGGCGACACTCGGTCCATGTTTGAGGAGCCTGGCCCTGACGCTCCTCTCCGGCCTGTGTTTAAGGAGGCGGCCGTCCTCCCCTTGGTCTGTGTTAAGGGCGACACTCGGTCCATGTTTGAGGAGCCTGGCCCTGACGCTCCTCTCCGGCCTGTGTTTAAGGAGGCGGCCGTCCTCCCCTTGGTCTGTGTTAAGGGCGACACTCGGTCCGTGTTTAAGGAGCGGCCCTCGCGCTCCGGTTCGGCCTGTATTTAGGGAGGCGGCCGTCCTCCGCTTGGTCTGTGTTAAGGGCGACACTCGGTCCGTGTTTAAGGAGCCGGCCCTGACGCTCCTCTTCGGCCTGTGTTTAAGGAGGCGGCCGTCCTCCACTTCCTTCCATGCACCACCACATTCGCAGTTGACACTTTGCCATTTTTTCAGAGAGGTGACACTTAGTCGTTTTTTCGAAAGTTGACACTTAGTCGTTTTTTCGAAAGTTGACACTTTGCCGTTTTTTCAGAGAGGCGACACTTAGTCGTTTTTTCGAAAGTTGACACTTAGCCGTTTTTTCGAAAGTTGACACTTAGCCGTTTTTTCGAAAGTTGACACTTAGCCGTTTTTTCGAAAGTTGACACTTAGTCACTTTTTCGCCACAGTGACACCTCCAGCGCGTGCCACGGCGCTTTTCAGGTCTTCTATCCGACCTTGTGCTGTCGAGGACGGCGTGTCCGACGCCGTGGGGAGACCAGCACCATCTCCTCCATACTCGTAAACGGGGTGCTTTGGAAAACGGGGGGAAAGTCGATGAGTACACTGACTACTGGGACCATTTCATTGTACTCTGGCGCACCTGAAGACCAAAAAAGGTACTGCACCTTAGCCCGGGTACCTCACCCCCTGGTACCTCGAGGAGAACTTAGAAAAATTTCGACAAATTTTTGGTGAGCTCCAGGGAGAGAGGCTGATTTTTCGCTTTTTGAGGCCGACCGCCGAACCGGCGCGGGGCGGACTCACAAGCCCCGCAGAGCCGTGGGCACTTAGTCGTTTTTTCAGAGAGGCGACACTTAGTCGTTTTTTCAGAGGCGACACTTAGTCGTTTTTTCGAAAGTTGACACTTAGCCGTTTTTTCGAAAGTCGACACTTAGCCGTTTTTTTGGAAAGTTGACACTTAGTCGTTTTTTCGAAAGTTGACACTTAGTCGTTTTTTCGCCACAATTGGCTCTGAGCTCCAGGGGGAGAGCCTGGTTTTGCCTTATTTCAGGCCGGCTGGGGAACCGGCGCGGGTCGGATGCACGAGCCCGGCAGAGCCGTGGGCACTTAGAAAATTTTCGCCGATTAAGCTGGGACCTCCAGGCGGAGACCGGCATTCCTCGTCCTCGGGGTTCGACCCAGGAACCGGCGCTGGGCAGACGCCGTAGCCACGCAGAGCCGTGGGCACTTAGAAAATATTCGCCAAGTTGGCTCTGAGCTCCAGGCGGAGAGGCTGGTTTTGCCTTATTTCAGGCCGGCTGGGGAACCGGCGCGGGTCGGATGCACGAGCCCGCAGAGCCGTGGGCACTTTGCCATTTTCTCAGAGTCGACACTTAGTCGTTTTTTCAGAGAGGCGACACTCTGTCGTTTTTTCGAAAGTTGACACTTTGCCGTTTTTTCAGAGAGGCGACACTTAGCCGTTTTTTCAGAGATGTGACACTTAGCCGTTTTTTCAGAGATGTGACACTTAGCCGTTTTTTCAGAGATGTGACACTTTGCCGTTTTTTCGAAAGTTGACACTTAGCCGTTTTTTCGAAAGTCGACACTTAGCCGTTTTTTCAGAGATGTGACACTTTGCCGTTTTTTCGAAAGTTGACACTTAGCCGTTTTTTCGAAAGTTGACACTTAGTCGTTTTTTCAGAGATGTGACACTTAGAAACTTTTTGCCAAGTTGGCTGTGAGCTCCAGGAGGAGACCGTTATTTTTCGTCATTCGAGGCCGACTGCGGAACCGGCGCTGGGCGGACGCCAAAGCTCGGCAGGGCCGTGGGCACTTAGAAACTTTTTGCCAAGTTGGCTGTGAGCTCCAGGAGGAGACCGTTATTTTTCGTCATTCGAGGCCGACTGCGGAACCGGCGCTGGGCGGACGCCAAAGCTCGGCAGGGCCGTGGGCACTTAGAAACTTTTTGCCAAGTTGGCTGTGAGCTCCAGGAGGAGACCGTTATTTTTCGTCATTCGAGGCCGACTGCGGAACCGGCGCTGGGCGGACGCCAAAGCTCGGCAGGGCCGTGGGCACTTAGAAACTTTTTGCCAAGTTGGCTGTGAGCTCCAGGAGGAGACCGTTATTTTTCGTCATTCGAGGCCGACTGCGGAACCGGCGCTGAGCGGACGCCAAAGTTCGGCAGGGCCGTGGGCACTTAGAAACTTTTTGCCAAGTTGGCTGTGAGCTCCAGGAGGAGACCGTTATTTTTCGTCATTCGAGGCCGACTGCGGAACCGGCGCTGAGCGGACGCCAAAGTTCGGCAGGGCCGTGGGCACTTAGAAACTTTTTGCCAAGTTGGCTGTGAGCTCCAGGAGGAGACCGTTATTTTTCGTCATTCGAGGCCGACTGCGGAACCGGCGCTGGGCGGACGCCAAAGCTCGGCAGGGCCGTGGGCACTTAGAAACTTTTTGCCAAGTTGGCTGTGAGCTCCAGGAGGAGACCGTCATTTTTCGTCATTCGAGGCCGACTGCGGCACCGGCGCTGAGCGGACGCCAAAGCTCGGCAGGGCCGTGGGCACTTAGAAACTTTTTGCCAAGTTGGCTGTGAGCTCCAGGAGGAGACCGTTATTTTTCGTCATTCGAGGCCGACTGCGGAACCGGCGCTGGGCGGACGCCAAAGCTCGGCAGGGCCGTGGGCACTTAGAAACTTTTTGCCAAGTTGGCTGTGAGCTCCAGGAGGAGACCGTCATTTTTCGTCATTCGAGGCCGACTGCGGCACCGGCGCTGAGCGGACGCCAAAGCTCGGCAGGGCCGTGGGCACTTTGCCACTTTTTCGCCACAATTGGCTGTGAGCTCCAGGAGGAGACCGTTATTTTTCGTCATTCTAGGCCGGTTGCAGAACCGGCGCGGCTCGGATGCACGAGCCCGCAGAGCCGTGGGCACTTAGAAAAATTTCAGAGAGGCGACACTTTGCCATTTTTTCAGAGAGGTGACACTTAGTCGTTTTTTCGAAAGTTGACACTTAGCCGTTTTTTCGAAAGTTGACACTTAGTCGTTTTTTCGAAAGTTGACACTTAGTCGTTTTTTCGCCAAAGTGCCCACCTCCAGCGCGTGCCACGGCGCTTTCCAGGTCTTCTATCCGACCTTGTGCTGTCGAGGACGGCGTGTCCGACGCCGTGGGGAGACCAGCACCATCTCCTCCATACTCGTAAACGAGGTGCTTTGGAAAACGGGGGGAAAGTCGATGAGTACACTGACTACTGGGACCATTTCATTGTACTCTGGCGCACCTGAAGACCAAAAAAGGTACTGCACCTTAGCCCGGGTACCTCACCCCCTGGTACCTCGAGGTGAGCTCCAGGGAGAGAGGCTGATTTTTTGCTTTTTGAGGCCGACCACCGAACCGGCGCGGGGCGGACTCACAAGCCCCGCAGAGCCGTGGGCACTTAGTCGTTTTTTCGAAAGTTGACACTTAGTCGTTTTTTCGCCGATTTTGCTGGGACCTCCAGGCGAGGACCGGCGTTTTTCGTCTTCCGGGTCCGACCCGGGAACCAGCGCCGAGCGGACACATTCGCTCGCTAGTGCCGTTGGCACTTAGAAAATTTTTCGTTTGTCATGAGCTCCGGGCGGAGACCGGCGTTTTTCGTCTTCCGGGTCCGACCCGGGAACCAGCGCCGAGCGGACACATTCGCTCGCAAGTGCCGTTGGCACTTAGAAAATTTTTCGTTTGTCATGAGCTCCGGGCGGAGAGCGGCGTTTTTCGTCTTCCGGGTTCGACCCGGGAACCAGCGCCGAGCGGACACATTCGCTCGCTAGTGCCGTTGGCACTTAGAAAATTTTTCGTTTGTCATGAGCTCCGGGCGGAGACCGGCGTTTTTTGTCTTCCGGGTTCGACCCGGGAACCAGCGCCGAGCGGACACATTCGCTCGCTAGTGCCGTTGGCACTTAGAAAATTTTTCGTTTGTCATGAGCTCCGGGCGGAGAGCGGCGTTTTTCGTCTTCCGGGTTCGACCCGGGAACCAGCGCCGAGCGGACACATTCGCTCGCTAGTGCCGTTGGCACTTAGAAAATTTTTCGTTTGTCATGAGCTCCGGGCGGAGAGCGGCGTTTTTCGTCTTCCGGGTTCGACCCGGGAACCAGCGCCGAGCGGACACATTCGCTCGCTAGTGCCGTTGGCACTTAGAAAATTTTTCGTTTGTAATGAGCTCCGGGCGGAGAGCGGCGTTTTTCGTCTTCCGGGTTCGACCCGGGAACCAGCGCCGAGCGGACACATTCGCTCGCTAGTGCCGTTGGCACTTAGAAAATTTTTCGTTTGTCATGAGCTCCGGGCGGAGAGCGGCGTTTTTCGTCTTCCGGGTTCGACCCGGGAACCAGCGCCGAGCGGACACATTCGCTCGCTAGTGCCGTTGGCACTTAGAAAATTTTTCGTTTGTCATGAGCTCCGGGCGGAGAGCGGCGTTTTTCGTCTTCCGGGTTCGACCCGGGAACCAGCGCCGAGCGGACACATTCGCTCGCTAGTGCCGTTGGCACTTAGAAAATTTTTCGTTTGTCATGAGCTCCGGGCGGAGAGCGGCGTTTTTCGTCTTCCGGGTTCGACCCGGGAACCAGCGCCGAGCGGACACATTCGCTCGCTAGTGCCGTTGGCACTTAGAAAATTTTTCGTTTGTCATGAGCTCCGGGCGGAGACCGGCATTTTTCGTCATTCGAGGCCGACGGGGGAACCAGCCGGAGCGGACACGTTTGCTCGGAAGAGCCGTTGGCACTTAGAAAAAATTCCGTGTCTCGTGAGCTCCAGGGGGGACAGGCTGGTTTTATTCATCCGTAGCCGACATGGGAACCAGCGCGGAGCGGATTGGTGTTGCGCTGCCATATACCTCATCTCTCTCAAGAGTCCCCCCCTTATACGTGCCGATGGTGTTTTGGAAAACGGGGGGTAACTGGATGAGTACACTGACTAGTGGGACCAAGTACACTAATAGCCCCTGGTACCTAAAATGGAAGTATAGAGGCCGACTTTCGGGCAAGATCACGCCGGGTTAGGCTTCCAGGACCTCGGCTAAGCAATTTTAACGGGTTGCCCGGTTCTTTTTTGAACCAGCCCGGTTCTTTTTTTTTATCCAGCCCGGTTCTTTTTACACTTCCAGCTGGAGCTCGGGAGCGGCTTTTTGCACAAGATCACGCCGTGTTAGGCTTCCAGGACCTCAGCTAAGCAATTTTAACGGGTCGCCCGGTTCTTTTTTGATCCAGCCCGGTTCTTTTTTTTATCCAGCCTGGTTCTTTTTACACTTCCAGCTGGAGCTCGGGAGCGGCTTTTTGCACAAGAACACGCCGTGTTAGGCTTCCAGGACCTCGGCTAAGCAATTTTAACGGGTCGCCCGGTTCTTTTTTGATCCAGCCCGGTTCTTTTTTTTATCCAGCCTGGTTCTTTTTACACTTCCAGCTGGAGCTCGGGAGCGGCTTTTTGCACAAGAACACGCCGTGTTAGGCTTCCAGGACCTCGGCTAAGCAATTTTAACGGGTCGCCCGGTTCTTTTTTGATCCAGCCCGGTTCTTTTTTTTATCCAGCCTGGTTCTTTTTACACTTCCAGCTGGAGCTCGGGAGCGGCTTTTTGCACAAGATCACGCCGTGTTAGGCTTCCAGGACCTCGGCTAAGCAATTTTAACGGGTCGCCCGGTTCTTTTTTTTTATCCAGCCCGGTTCTTTTTTTATCCAGCCCGGTTCTTTTTACACTTCCAGCTGGAGCTCGGGAGCGGCTTTTTGCACAAGATCACGCCGTGTTAGGCTTCCAGGACCTCGGCTAAGCAATTTTAACGGGTTGCCCGGTTCTTTTTTGAACCAGCCCGGTTCTTTTTTTTATCCAGCCTGGTTCTTTTTACACTTCCAGCTGGAGCTCGGGAGCGGCTTTTTGCACAAGAACACGCCGTGTTAGGCTTCCAGGACCTCGGCTAAGCAATTTTAACGGGTCGCCCGGTTCTTTTTTGATCCAGCCCGGTTCTTTTTTTTATCCAGCCTGGTTCTTTTTACACTTCCAGCTGGAGCTCGGGAGCGGCTTTTTGCACAAGAACACGCCGTGTTAGGCTTCCAGGACCTCGGCTAAGCAATTTTAACGGGTTGCCCGGTTCTTTTTTGAACCAGCCCGGTTCTTTTTTTTATCCAGCCTGGTTCTTTTTACACTTCCAGCTGGAGCTCGGGAGCGGCTTTTTGCACAAGAACACGCCGTGTTAGGCTTCCAGGACCTCGGCTAAGCAATTTTAACGGGTCGCCCGGTTCTTTTTTGATCCAGCCCGGTTCTTTTTTTTATCCAGCCTGGTTCTTTTTACACTTCCAGCTGGAGCTCGGGAGCGGCTTTTTGCACAAGATCACGCCGTGTTAGGCTTCCAGGACCTCGGCTAAGCAATTTTAACGGGTCGCCCGGTTCTTTTTTTTATCCAGCCCGGTTCTTTTTTTATCCAGCCCGGTTCTTTTTACACTTCCAGCTGGAGCTCGGGAGCGGCTTTTTGCACAAGATCACGCCGTGTTAGGCTTCCAGGACCTCGGCTAAGCAATTTTAACGGGTCGCCCGGTTCTTTTTTGATCCAGCCCGGTTCTTTTTTTTATCCAGCCTGGTTCTTTTTACACTTCCAGCTGGAGCTCGGGAGCGGCTTTTTGCACAAGAACACGCCGTGTTAGGCTTCCAGGACCTCGGCTAAGCAATTTTAACGGGTCGCCCGGTTCTTTTTTTTATCCAGCCCGGTTCTTTTTTTATCCAGCCCGGTTCTTTTTACACTTCCAGCTGGAGCTCGGGAGCGGCTTTTTGCACAAGATCACGCCGTGTTAGGCTTCCAGGACCTCGGCTAAGCAATTTTAACGGGTCGCCCGGTTCTTTTTTGATCCAGCCCGGTTCTTTTTTTTATCCAGCCCGGTTCTTTTTACACTTCCAGCTGGAGCTTGGGAGCGGCTTTTTGCACAAGAACACGCCGTGTTAGGCTTCCAGGACCTCGGCTAAGCAATTTTAACGGGTCGCCCGGTTCTTTTTTGATCCAGCCCGGTTCTTTTTTTATCCAGCCCGGTTCTTTTTACACTTCCAGCTGGAGCTCGGGAGCGGCTTTTTGCACAAGATCACGCCGGGTTAGGCTTCCAGGACCTCGGCTAAGCAATTTTAACGGGTCGCCCGGTTCTTTTTTGATCCAGCCCGGTTCTTTTTTTATCCAGCCCGGTTCTTTTTACACTTCCAGCTGGAGCTCGGGAGCGGTTTTTTGCACAAGATCACGCCGTGTTAGGCTTCCAGGACCTCGGCTAAGCAATTTTAACGGGTCGCCCGGTTCTTTTTTGATCCAGCCCGGTTCTTTTTTTTATCCAGCCCGGTTCTTTTCACACTTCCAGCTGGAGCTCGGCAGCGGCTATTTGCACAAGATCACGCCGGGTTAGGCTTCCAGGACCTCGGCTAAGCAATTTTAACGGGTCGCCCGGTTCTTTTTTGATCCAGCCCGGTTCTTTTTTTTATCCAGCCTGGTTCTTTTTACACTTCCAGCTGGAGCTCGGGAGCGGCTTTTTGCACAAGAACACGCCGTGTTAGGCTTCCAGGACCTCGGCTAAGCAATTTTAACGGGTTGCCCGGTTCTTTTTTGAACCAGCCCGGTTCTTTTTTTTATCCAGCCTGGTTCTTTTTACACTTCCAGCTGGAGCTCGGGAGCGGCTTTTTGCACAAGATCACGCCGTGTTAGGCTTCCAGGACCTCGGCTAAGCAATTTTAACGGGTCGCCCGGTTCTTTTTTGATCCAGCCCGGTTCTTTTTTTTATCCAGCCTGGTTCTTTTTACACTTCCAGCTGGAGCTCGGGAGCGGCTTTTTGCACAAGATCACGCCGTGTTAGGCTTCCAGGACCTCGGCTAAGCAATTTTAACGGGTCGCCCGGTTCTTTTTTTTATCCAGCCCGGTTCTTTTTTTATCCAGCCCGGTTCTTTTTACACTTCCAGCTGGAGCTCGGGAGCGGCTTTTTGCACAAGATCACGCCGTGTTAGGCTTCCAGGACCTCGGCTAAGCAATTTTAACGGGTCGCCCGGTTCTTTTTTGATCCAGCCCGGTTCTTTTTTTTATCCAGCCTGGTTCTTTTTACACTTCCAGCTGGAGCTCGGGAGCGGCTTTTTGCACAAGAACACGCCGTGTTAGGCTTCCAGGACCTCGGCTAAGCAATTTTAACGGGTCGCCCGGTTCTTTTTTTTATCCAGCCCGGTTCTTTTTTTATCCAGCCCGGTTCTTTTTACACTTCCAGCTGGAGCTCGGGAGCGGCTTTTTGCACAAGATCACGCCGTGTTAGGCTTCCAGGACCTCGGCTAAGCAATTTTAACGGGTCGCCCGGTTCTTTTTTGATCCAGCCCGGTTCTTTTTTGATCCAGCCCGGTTCTTTTTCCACTTCCAGCTGGAGCTCAGCAGCGGCTTTTTGCACAAGATCACGCCGGGTTAGGCTTCCAGGACCTCGGCTAAGCACTTCTAACGGGTCGCCCGGTTCTTTTTTTGAACCAGCCCGGTTCTTTTTACACTTCCAGCTGGAGCTCAGCAGCGGCTTTTTGCACAAGATCACGCCGGGTTAGGGTTCCAGGACCTCGGCTAAGCAATTTTAACGGGCCGCCCGGTTCTTTTTTTGATCCAGCCCGGTTCTTTTTACACTTCCAGCTGGAGCTCAGCAGCGGCTTTTTGCACAAGATCACGCCGGGTTAGGCTTCCAGGACCTCGGCTAAGCACTTCTAACGGGCCCTGGTCCACCCCTGCCAGCGCATTTCAAAACTTGGCATTAATTTCGACCTAAGAGACGAAGTCTGATTTTTTTCTACCACTTGGGCGGCCTTTTTGCACCCAGAACACCCGCACCGGCACCATAAATTCGAAGGGTGCCGAGTGCGTCGGCGCAGATTCTGCGACGGAGTGACACTTCCCTCTTGTGGACATTCGGCGGTAGGTGAAATGCGCACTCGGTCTTCTCTTTTCTTTTCCTTCCAGTGAAACTTTGGCAACATTCTGCGAGCTGCTGGCTTCCAGAACCTCGGCCAAGCAGGTGGAGGATTTTTTTCCACTTCCAGCTGGAGGTGAGGAGGGACTTTTTGGGCAAGATCACGCCGACTTAGCAAGCAAGGTGGAAGTGCCAGCATGCAGTGGCTGGAAGTGTGGATGTGGAGCTCCAGCACCCTCCCTGCCTATGGAAGTGTGGAGCTCCAGCACCCTCCCTGCCTACGGAAGTGTGGAGCTCCAGCACCCTCCCTGCCTATGGAAGTGTGGAGCTCCAGCACCCTCCGTGCCTATGGAAGTGTGGAGCTCCAGCACTCTCCCTGCCTATGGAAGTGTGGAGCTCCAGCACCCTCCCTGCCTATGGAAGTGTGGAGCTCCAGCACCCTCCCTGCCTATGGAAGTGTGGAGCTCCAGCACCCTCCCTGCCTATGGAAGTGTGGAGCTCCAGCACCCTCCCTGCCTATGGAAGTGTGGAGCTCCAGCACCCTCCCTGCCTATGGAAGTGTGGAGCTCCAGCACCCTCCCTGCCTATGGAAGTGTGGAGCTCCAGCACCCTCCCTGCCTATGGAAGTGTGGAGCTCCAGCACCCTCCCTGCCTATGGAAGTGTGGAGCTCCAGCACCCTCCCTGCCTATGGAAGTGTGGAGCTCCAGCACCCTCCCTGCCTATGGAAGTGTGGAGCTCCAGCACCCTCCCTGCCTATGGAAGTGTGGAGCTCCAGCACCCTCCCTGCCTATGGAAGTGTGGAGCTCCAGCACCCTCCCTGCCTATGGAAGTGTGGAGCTCCAGCACCCTCCCTGCCTATGGAAGTGTGGAGCTCCAGCACCCTCCCTGCCTATGGAAGTGTGGAGCTCCAGCACCCTCCCTGCCTATGGAAGTGTGGAGCTCCAGCACCCTCCCTGCCTATGGAAGTGTGGAGCTCCAGCACCCTCCCTGCCTATGGAAGTGTGGAGCTCCAGCACCCTCCCTGCCTATGGAAGTGTGGAGCTCCAGCACCCTCCCTGCCTATGGAAGTGTGGAGCTCCAGCACCCTCCCTGCCTATGGAAGTGTGGAGCTCCAGCACCCTCCCTGCCTATGGAAGTGTGGAGCTCCAGCACCCTCCCTGCCTATGGAAGTGTGGAGCTCCAGCACCCTCCCTGCCTATGGAAGTGTGGAGCTCCAGCACCCTCCCTGCCTATGGAAGTGTGGAGCTCCAGCACCCTCCCTGCCTATGGAAGTGTGGAGCTCCAGCACCCTCCCTGCCTATGGAAGTGTGGAGCTCCAGCACCCTCCCTGCCTATGGAAGTGTGGAGCTCCAGCACCCTCCCTGCCTATGGAAGTGTGGAGCTCCAGCACCCTCCCTGCCTATGGAAGTGTGGAGCTCCAGCACCCTCCCTGCCTATGGAAGTGTGGAGCTCCAGCACCCTCCCTGCCTATGGAAGTGTGGAGCTCCAGCACCCTCCCTGCCTATGGAAGTGTGGAGCTCCAGCACCCTCCCTGCCTATGGAAGTGTGGAGCTCCAGCACCCTCCCTGCCTATGGAAGTGTGGAGCTCCAGCACCCTCCCTGCCTATGGAAGTGTGGAGCTCCAGCACCCTCCCTGCCTATGGAAGTGTGGAGCTCCAGCACCCTCCCTGCCTATGGAAGTGTGGAGCTCCAGCACCCTCCCTGCCTATGGAAGTGTGGAGCTCCAGCACCCTCCCTGCCTATGGAAGTGTGGAGCTCCAGCACCCTCCCTGCCTATGGAAGTGTGGAGCTCCAGCACCCTCCCTGCCTATGGAAGTGTGGAGCTCCAGCACCCTCCGTGCCTAGGGAAGTGTGGAGCTCCAGCACCCTCCCTGCCTATGGAAGAGCCACCTCCGCGGGCATGCTGCTCAACCACGCCGGCCCAGAGTTCCAGCCGCTCGGCTACACTCTCTCACAAGCCCCGCCTGGAGCTCCCCAGCCCGCCCCTGGTACCTCAACTACCGAGGCCAGCCGCTCGACCAGGCCGGCCCAGAGTTCCAGCCGCTCGGATAAGCTCTGTCACTCTCCCGCTAAGCAGCCACCGGTAACGGGGAAATGTCGCCGCCTTGTGGACACGCCGTTGTAAATGAATGGGCTTTCGCACTTAGTGCAATTTTCGCCAGCTCCGTGGCTGCAAGTATGGAGCTATGGAGCTATGGAGCCACCAGACAGGCTGGAGCTCTGGAGCTATGGAAGTATGGAGCTCTGGAGCTATGGAGCTATGGAGCTATGGAGCTCTGGGGCTATGGAGCTATGGAGCTATGGAGCTCTGGAGCTCTGGTGCTATGGAGCTCTGGAGCTCTGGTGCTATGGAGCTATGGAGCTATGGAGCTATGGAGCTATGGAGCTATGGAAGTCTGGAGCTATGGAAGTATGGAGCTATGGAAGTATGGAGCTATGGAGCTATGGAGCTATGGAGCCACCAGCCAGCACCCTCCGTGGCTCAACCACGCCGGCCCAGAGTTCCAGCCGCTCGGCTTCACTCTCTCACAAGCCCCGCCTGGAGCTCCCCAGCCCGCCCCTGGTACCTCAACTACCGAGGCCAGCCGCTCGACCAGGCCGGCCCAGAGTTCCAGCCGCTCGGCTTCACTCTCTCACAAGACCCGCCTGGAGCTCCCCGGCCCACCCCTGGTACCTCAACTACCGAGGCCAGCCGTTCGACCACGCCGGCGCAGAGTTCCAGCCGCTCGGATAAGCTCTGTCACTCTCCTGCCGCGCAGCCACCGGTAACGGGGAAATGTCGCCGCCTTGTGGACACGCCCTTGTAAATGAATGGGCTTTCGCACTTAGTGCAATTTTCGCCAACTCTCTGACTGGAGCTATGGAAGTATGGAGCTATGGAGCCACCAGCCACCCAGGCTGGAGCTATGGAGCTCTGGTGCTATGGAGCTCTGGTGCTATGGAGCTATGGAGCTCTGGAGCTCTGGTGCTATGGAGCTATGGAGCTCTGGAAGTATGGAGCTATGGAGCTCTGGAGGTATGGAGCTATGGAGCCCTGGAGCCCTGGAGCTATGGAGCCCTGGAGCTATGGAGCCCTGGAGCCCTGGAGCTATGGAGCCCTGGAGCTATGGAGCTATGGAGCTCTGGTGCTATGGAGCTATGGAGCTCTGGTGCTATGGAGCTATGGAGCTCTGGTGCTATGGAGCTATGGAGCTCTGGTGCTATGGAGCTATGGAGCTCTGGTGCTATGGAGCTATGGAGCTGGTGCTATGGAGCTATGGAGCTCTGGTGCTATGGAGCTATGGAGCTCTGGTGCTATGGAGCTCTGGTGCTATGGAGCTATGGAGCTCTGGTGCTATGGAGCTATGGAGCTCTGGTGCTATGGAGCTATGGAGCTCTGGTGCTATGGAGCTCTGGTGCTATGGAGCTATGGAGCTCTGGTGCTATGGAGCTCTGGAGCTCTGGAGGTATGGAGCTATGGAGGTATGGAGCCACCAGCCAGCACCCTCCGTGGCTGGATCAATGGAAGTGTTTAGGTACCAGGCGGCCAAAGTGCCGAGGCCTCACGCTCGACCACGCCGGCGCAGAGTTCCAGCCGCTCGGATGAGCTCTGTCACTCTCCCGCCGCGCAGCCACCGGTAACGGGGAAATGTCGCCGCCTTGTGGACACGCCGTTGTAAATGAATGGGCTTTCGCACTTAGTGCAATTTTCGCCAACTCTCTGACTTAGAGCTATGGAAGTATGGAGCTATGGAGCCACCAGCCACCCAGGCTGGAGCTATGGAGCTCTGGAGCTATGGAGCTCTGGTGCTATGGAGCTATGGAGCTCTG
>NW_028232194.1:75993-78493 GCF_054491065.1 Syngnathus leptorhynchus | reverse complement strand
GAGAGGGAGCTGCGCCCGGCCTCGTAAGACGCCTCTTCTCCGGTGCGAGCGCCCCGACGCCGCTGGCCGCCGCCGCCGCCTTGCCGCTATCCCGCCGCGCGTTTGGGGCCGGAGGGCGACCCGTAGGACGGCCACGCCGACTACACGACCGTTTGGCAGAGCGAGTGCAAGGTTAGGCGAGCTGGGCGGTAACTCGGGTTAGTCTGGGGAGACTCGCGGTGGACAGGGGGGCGCGAATCCGGCCGGGCGGCCCCATCGATTAAGCATTGGTAGGGAGCCGAGGATGAGCCGTGCGAAGTGGCCTCGGAGGCGGTCCGTGGGGGACGACGGGGGGGGACGGGCGTCGGCCCTCCGGCCCGAGCAGAGAACGTTCGGTCACCCAAGCGGGAATCTGCGCCCCGGCCCGAGTCGGACTCGGTCGGTGCGGCCCGCTGAGGCCCTCAACTATTCCCGTACGCGGGGGTCGGGAGCTGCGGCGCTGCGCCGGCGACTTACCCGCGCGAGGCACGCACTGCGTGCGGCCAGGATGCGGAGTTGGATCGGCGCTGGTTGGGAACCCTCGGGGAACGAAGGCGGACGGCGGCCAGCCGGCGCCGACGAACCCGTCGGGGAGGGGGCTGGTGGCAGGCGCGATCGGCACTATTGCTGACTGCCGGGAGGGAAGCTGCGCCCCGGCCGAGTCAGACTCAGCCGTTGCGGCCCCCCCGAGCCCGCAGCGCGTAGCGCGGAAGCCATACGCCCCCCCGATGCGGAGCGACAGACGCCCCCGCGACCGCGGTTGGTCGGGAAGGCTTTTCGGATAGAGGTCGGACGGTGTGTGTGGACGGCTTCCCGTGGTGCCGCCGCTATCAAGCCGGAGGGTTTGAGAAACGACATTCGCGGAAGGACCGGCGCGGCCGGCGGACGCTCGCACGCGCGGCGCCCGACACTCAGCCGCTCGCTCGGCCTCCGTGGATCGTGGCTAGGTGGGATGGATGCCAAACCGGGTCGTCTCGGTCTCGCCGCAGTACGGTCGCGCCGGGGCCTGCGGGGCGGCGCGGGGAGCGCACGCTCACGCAGCGGCCGGGGCGCTAGAGTGCGACCCGCAGTGGGTAGGAACCGTCCACCCGACGTCGGACGAGCCGAGGCCGATGGAGGCCCTACCAAGGCGGGTCATGAGTGCCAGTCGGTCAGTTGGGTGAGGGGGTACTCGGAGGCCCACCGGGAGCAGACGGGCGACCGGGGATGGGGGGCGTACGCGGGCGGGCGCCGGGAGAAGACGGCCCGTCCGGGGTCGAATCTCGGCCTGTGTTTTCGGAGCCGGCCGGGCATCACGCTCCCTCCTTGGATGGACAACATTCGTAGTTGACACTTTGTGTCATTTTATCCGAGCGGGCGGGCGCCTCGAGAGGCGGACCGTCCGGGGCGACTCTCGGCCTGTGTTTTCGGAGCCGGCCGGGCCTCACGCTCCCTCCTTGGATGGACAACATTCGTAGTTGACACTTTGTGTCATTTTATCCGAGCGGACGGGCGCCGCGAGGCGGACCGTCCGGGGCGACTCTCGGCCTGTGTTTTCGGAGCCGGCCGGGCATCACGCTCCCTCCTTGGATGGACAACATTCGTAGTTGACACTTTGTGTCATTTTATCCGAGCAGACGGGCGCCGCGAGGCGACCGTCCGGGGCGACTCTCGGCCTGTGTTTAAGGAGCCGGCCGGGCATCACGCTCCTTCCTTGGATGGACAACATTCGTAGTTGACACTTTGTGTCATTTTATCCGAGCGGGCGGGCGCCGCGAGGCGGACCGTCCGGGGCGACTCTCGGCCTGTATTTAAGGAGCCGGCCGGGCATCACGCTCCTTCCTTGGATGGACAACATTCGCAGTTGACACTTTGTGTCATTTTATCCGAGCAGACGGGCGCCGCGAGGCGGACCGTCCGGGGCGACTCTCGGCCTGTGTTTTCGGAGCCGGCCGGGCATCACGCTCCCTCCTTGGATGGACAACATTCGTAGTTGACACTTTGTGTCATTTTATCCGAGCAGACGGGCGCCGCGAGGCGACCGTCCGGGGCGACTCTCGGCCTGTGTTTAAGGAGCCGGCCGGGCATCACGCTCCTTCCTTGGATGGACAACATTCGCAGTTGACACTTTGTGTCATTTTATCCGAGCAGACGGGCGCCGCGAGGCGGACCGTCCGGGGCGACTCTCGGCCTGTGTTTTCGGAGCCGGCCGGGCATCACGCTCCCTCCTTGGATGGACAACATTCGTAGTTGACACTTTGTGTCATTTTATCCGAGCAGACGGGCGCCGCGAGGCGACCGTCCGGGGCGACTCTCGGCCTGTGTTTAAGGAGCCGGCCGGGCATCACGCTCCTTCCTTGGATGGACAACATTCGCAGTTGACACTTTGTGTCATTTTATCCGAGCAGACGGGCGCCGCGAGGCGGACCGTCCGGGGCGACTCTCGGCCTGTGTTTTCGGAGCCGGCCGGGCATCACGCTCCCTCCTTGGAGGAAAAGAGAGA
>NW_028232194.1:60000-75949 GCF_054491065.1 Syngnathus leptorhynchus | reverse complement strand
GGCGACCGTCCGGGGCGACTCTCGGCCTGTGTTTAAGGAGCCGGCCGGGCATCACGCTCCTTCCTTGGATGGACAACATTCGTAGTTGACACTTTGTGTCATTTTATCCGAGCGGGCGGGCGCCGCGAGGCGGACCGTCCGGGGCGACTCTCGGCCTGTGTTTAAGGAGCCGGCCGGGCATCACGCTCCTTCCTTGGATGGACAACATTCGCAGTTGACACTTTGTGTCATTTTATCCGAGCAGACGGGCGCCGCGAGGCGGACCGTCCGGGGCGACTCTCGGCCTGTGTTTTCGGAGCCGGCCGGGCATCACGCTCCCTCCTTGGATGGACAACATTCGTAGTTGACACTTTGTGTCATTTTATCCGAGCAGACGGGCGCCGCGAGGCGGACCGTCCGGGGCGACTCTCGGCCTGTGTTTAAGGAGCCGGCCGGGCATCACGCTCCTTCCTTGGATGGACAACATTCGCAGTTGACACTTTGTGTCATTTTGTTCGGCCTGTGTTTAAGGAGGCGGCCGTCCTCCACTCGGTCCGTGTTTAAGGAGCGACACTCGCGCTCCGGTTCGGCCTGTATTTAGGGAGGCGGCCGTCCTCCGCTTGGTCTGTGTTAAGGGCGACACTCTGTCCATGTTTGAGGAGCCTGGCCCTGACGCTCCTCTCCGGCCTGTGTTTAAGGAGGCGGCCGTCCTCCCCTTGGTCCGTGTTAAGGGCGACACTCGGTCCATGTTTGAGGAGCCTGGCCCTGACGCTCCTCTCCGGCCTGTGTTTAAGGAGGCGGCCGTCCTCCCCTTGGTCCGTGTTAAGGGCGACACTCGGTCCATGTTTGAGGAGCCTGGCCCTGACGCTCCTCTCCGGCCTGTGTTTAAGGAGGCGGCCGTCCTCCCCTTGGTCTGTGTTAAGGGCGACACTCGGTCCATGTTTGAGGAGCCTGGCCCTGACGCTCCTCTCCGGCCTGTGTTTAAGGAGGCGGCCGTCCTCCCCTTGGTCCGTGTTAAGGGCGACACTCGGTCCATGTTTGAGGAGCCTGGCCCTGACGCTCCTCTCCGGCCTGTGTTTAAGGAGGCGGCCGTCCTCCCCTTGGTCCGTGTTAAGGGCGACACTCGGTCCATGTTTGAGGAGCCTGGCCCTGACGCTCCTCTCCGGCCTGTGTTTAAGGAGGCGGCCGTCCTCCCCTTGGTCTGTGTTAAGGGCGACACTCGGTCCATGTTTGAGGAGCCTGGCCCTGACGCTCCTCTCCGGCCTGTGTTTAAGGAGGCGGCCGTCCTCCCCTTGGTCTGTGTTAAGGGCGACACTCGGTCCATGTTTGAGGAGCCTGGCCCTGACGCTCCTCTCCGGCCTGTGTTTAAGGAGGCGGCCGTCCTCCCCTTGGTCTGTGTTAAGGGCGACACTCTGTCCATGTTTGAGGAGCCTGGCCCTGACGCTCCTCTCCGGCCTGTGTTTAAGGAGGCGGCCGTCCTCCCCTTGGTCTGTGTTAAGGGCGACACTCGGTCCGTGTTTAAGGAGCGGCCCTCGCGCTCCGGTTCGGCCTGTATTTAGGGAGGCGGCCGTCCTCCGCTTGGTCTGTGTTAAGGGCGACACTCGGTCCGTGTTTAAGGAGCCGGCCCTGACGCTCCTCTTCGGCCTGTGTTTAAGGAGGCGGCCGTCCTCCACTTCCTTCCATGCACCACCACATTCGCAGTTGACACTTTGCCATTTTTTCAGAGAGGTGACACTTAGTCGTTTTTTCGAAAGTTGACACTTAGTCGTTTTTTCGAAAGTTGACACTTTGCCGTTTTTTCAGAGAGGCGACACTTAGTCGTTTTTTCGAAAGTTGACACTTAGCCGTTTTTTCGAAAGTTGACACTTAGCCGTTTTTTCGAAAGTTGACACTTAGCCGTTTTTTCGAAAGTTGACACTTAGTCACTTTTTCGCCACAGTGACACCTCCAGCGCGTGCCACGGCGCTTTTCAGGTCTTCTATCCGACCTTGTGCTGTCGAGGACGGCGTGTCCGACGCCGTGGGGAGACCAGCACCATCTCCTCCATACTCGTAAACGGGGTGCTTTGGAAAACGGGGGGAAAGTCGATGAGTACACTGACTACTGGGACCATTTCATTGTACTCTGGCGCACCTGAAGACCAAAAAAGGTACTGCACCTTAGCCCGGGTACCTCACCCCCTGGTACCTCGAGGAGAACTTAGAAAAATTTCGACAAATTTTTGGTGAGCTCCAGGGAGAGAGGCTGATTTTTCGCTTTTTGAGGCCGACCGCCGAACCGGCGCGGGGCGGACTCACAAGCCCCCCAGAGCCGTGGGCACTTAGTCGTTTTTTCAGAGAGGCGACACTTAGTCGTTTTTTCAGAGGCGACACTTAGTCGTTTTTTCGAAAGTTGACACTTAGCCGTTTTTTCGAAAGTCGACACTTAGCCGTTTTTTTGGAAAGTTGACACTTAGTCGTTTTTTCGAAAGTTGACACTTAGTCGTTTTTTCGCCACAATTGGCTCTGAGCTCCAGGGGGAGAGCCTGGTTTTGCCTTATTTCAGGCCGGCTGGGGAACCGGCGCGGGTCGGATGCACGAGCCCGGCAGAGCCGTGGGCACTTAGAAAATTTTCGCCGATTAAGCTGGGACCTCCAGGCGGAGACCGGCATTCCTCGTCCTCGGGGTTCGACCCAGGAACCGGCGCTGGGCAGACGCCGTAGCCACGCAGAGCCGTGGGCACTTAGAAAATATTCGCCAAGTTGGCTCTGAGCTCCAGGCGGAGAGGCTGGTTTTGCCTTATTTCAGGCCGGCTGGGGAACCGGCGCGGGTCGGATGCACGAGCCCGCAGAGCCGTGGGCACTTTGCCATTTTCTCAGAGTCGACACTTAGTCGTTTTTTCAGAGAGGCGACACTCTGTCGTTTTTTCGAAAGTTGACACTTTGCCGTTTTTTCAGAGAGGCGACACTTAGCCGTTTTTTCGAAAGTTGACACTTAGCCGTTTTTTCAAAAGTCGACACTTAGCCGTTTTTTCAGAGATGTGACACTTTGCCGTTTTTTCGAAAGTCGACACTTAGCCGTTTTTTCAGAGATGTGACACTTAGAAACTTTTTGCCAAGTTGGCTGTGAGCTCCAGGAGGAGACCGTTATTTTTCGTCATTCGAGGCCGACTGCGGAACCGGCGCTGGGCGGACGCCAAAGCTCGGCAGGGCCGTGGGCACTTAGAAACTTTTTGCCAAGTTGGCTGTGAGCTCCAGGAGGAGACCGTTATTTTTCGTCATTCGAGGCCGACTGCGGAACCGGCGCTGGGCGGACGCCAAAGCTCGGCAGGGCCGTGGGCACTTAGAAACTTTTTGCCAAGTTGGCTGTGAGCTCCAGGAGGAGACCGTTATTTTTCGTCATTCGAGGCCGACTGCGGAACCGGCGCTGGGCGGACGCCAAAGCTCGGCAGGGCCGTGGGCACTTAGAAACTTTTTGCCAAGTTGGCTGTGAGCTCCAGGAGGAGACCGTTATTTTTCGTCATTCGAGGCCGACTGCGGAACCGGCGCTGAGCGGACGCCAAAGCTCGGCAGGGCCGTGGGCACTTAGAAACTTTTTGCCAAGTTGGCTGTGAGCTCCAGGAGGAGACCGTTATTTTTCGTCATTCGAGGCCGACTGCGGAACCGGCGCTGAGCGGACGCCAAAGCTCGGCAGGGCCGTGGGCACTTAGAAACTTTTTGCCAAGTTGGCTGTGAGCTCCAGGAGGAGACCGTTATTTTTCGTCATTGGAGGCCGACTGCGGAACCGGCGCTGGGCGGACGCCAAAGCTCGGCAGGGCCGTGGGCACTTAGAAACTTTTTGCCAAGTTGGCTGTGAGCTCCAGGAGGAGACCGTTATTTTTCGTCATAGGAGGCCGACTGCGGAACCGGCGCTGAGCGGACGCCAAAGCTCGGCAGGGCCGTGGGCACTTAGAAACTTTTTGCCAAGTTGGCTGTGAGCTCCAGGAGGAGACCGTTATTTTTCGTCATTCGAGGCCGACTGCGGAACCGGCGCTGGGCGGACGCCAAAGCTCGGCAGGGCCGTGGGCACTTAGAAACTTTTTGCCAAGTTGGCTGTGAGCTCCAGGAGGAGACCGTTATTTTTCGTCATTCTAGGCCGGCTGCAGAACCGGCGCTGAGCGGACGCCAAAGCTCGGCAGGGCCGTGGGCACTTAGAAACTTTTTGCCAAGTTGGCTGTGAGCTCCAGGAGGAGACCGTTATTTTTCGTCATTGGAGGCCGACTGCGGAACCGGCGCTGGGCGGACGCCAAAGCTCGGCAGGGCCGTGGGCACTTAGAAACTTTTTGCCAAGTTGGCTGTGAGCTCCAGGAGGAGACCGTTATTTTTCGTCATAGGAGGCCGACTGCGGAACCGGCGCTGAGCGGACGCCAAAGCTCGGCAGGGCCGTGGGCACTTAGAAACTTTTTGCCAAGTTGGCTGTGAGCTCCAGGAGGAGACCGTTATTTTTCGTCATTGGAGGCCGACTGCGGAACCGGCGCTGGGCGGACGCCAAAGCTCGGCAGGGCCGTGGGCACTTAGAAACTTTTTGCCAAGTTGGCTGTGAGCTCCAGGAGGAGACCGTCATTTTTCGTCATTCGAGGCCGACTGCGGCACCGGCGCTGAGCGGACGCCAAAGCTCGGCAGGGCCGTGGGCACTTTGCCACTTTTTCGCCACAATTGGCTGTGAGCTCCAGGAGGAGACCGTTATTTTTCGTCATTCTAGGCCGGTTGCAGAACCGGCGCGGCTCGGATGCACGAGCCCGCAGAGCCGTGGGCACTTAGAAAAATTTCAGAGAGGCGACACTTTGCCATTTTTTCAGAGAGGTGACACTTAGTCGTTTTTTCGAAAGTTGACACTTAGCCGTTTTTTCGAAAGTTGACACTTAGTCGTTTTTTCGAAAGTTGACACTTAGTCGTTTTTTCGCCAAAGTGCCCACCTCCAGCGCGTGCCACGGCGCTTTCCAGGTCTTCTATCCGACCTTGTGCTGTCGAGGACGGCGTGTCCGACGCCGTGGGGAGACCAGCACCATCTCCTCCATACTCGTAAACGAGGTGCTTTGGAAAACGGGGGGAAAGTCGATGAGTACACTGACTACTGGGACCATTTCATTGTACTCTGGCGCACCTGAAGACCAAAAAAGGTACTGCACCTTAGCCCGGGTACCTCACCCCCTGGTACCTCGAGGTGAGCTCCAGGGAGAGAGGCTGATTTTTTGCTTTTTGAGGCCGACCACCGAACCGGCGCGGGGCGGACTCACAAGCCCCGCAGAGCCGTGGGCACTTAGTCGTTTTTTTCGAAAGTTGACACTTAGTCGTTTTTTCGCCGATTTTGCTGGGACCTCCAGGCGAGGACCGGCGTTTTTCGTCTTCCGGGTCCGACCCGGGAACCAGCGCCGAGCGGACACATTCGCTCGCTAGTGCCGTTGGCACTTAGAAAATTTTTCGTTTGTCATGAGCTCCGGGCGGAGACCGGCGTTTTTCGTCTTCCGGGTCCGACCCGGGAACCAGCGCCGAGCGGACACATTCGCTCGCAAGTGCCGTTGGCACTTAGAAAATTTTTCGTTTGTCATGAGCTCCGGGCGGAGAGCGGCGTTTTTCGTCTTCCGGGTTCGACCCGGGAACCAGCGCCGAGCGGACACATTCGCTCGCTAGTGCCGTTGGCACTTAGAAAATTTTTCGTTTGTCATGAGCTCCGGGCGGAGACCGGCGTTTTTTGTCTTCCGGGTTCGACCCGGGAACCAGCGCCGAGCGGACACATTCGCTCGCTAGTGCCGTTGGCACTTAGAAAATTTTTCGTTTGTCATGAGCTCCGGGCGGAGAGCGGCGTTTTTCGTCTTCCGGGTTCGACCCGGGAACCAGCGCCGAGCGGACACATTCGCTCGCTAGTGCCGTTGGCACTTAGAAAATTTTTCGTTTGTCATGAGCTCCGGGCGGAGAGCGGCGTTTTTCGTCTTCCGGGTTCGACCCGGGAACCAGCGCCGAGCGGACACATTCGCTCGCTAGTGCCGTTGGCACTTAGAAAATTTTTCGTTTGTCATGAGCTCCGGGCGGAGAGCGGCGTTTTTCGTCTTCCGGGTTCGACCCGGGAACCAGCGCCGAGCGGACACATTCGCTCGCTAGTGCCGTTGGCACTTAGAAAATTTTTCGTTTGTCATGAGCTCCGGGCGGAGAGCGGCGTTTTTCGTCTTCCGGGTTCGACCCGGGAACCAGCGCCGAGCGGACACATTCGCTCGCTAGTGCCGTTGGCACTTAGAAAATTTTTCGTTTGTCATGAGCTCCGGGCGGAGAGCGGCGTTTTTCGTCTTCCGGGTTCGACCCGGGAACCAGCGCCGAGCGGACACATTCGCTCGCTAGTGCCGTTGGCACTTAGAAAATTTTTCGTTTGTCATGAGCTCCGGGCGGAGAGCGGCGTTTTTCGTCTTCCGGGTTCGACCCGGGAACCAGCGCCGAGCGGACACATTCGCTCGCTAGTGCCGTTGGCACTTAGAAAATTTTTCGTTTGTCATGAGCTCCGGGCGGAGAGCGGCGTTTTTCGTCTTCCGGGTTCGACCCGGGAACCAGCGCCGAGCGGACACATTCGCTCGCTAGTGCCGTTGGCACTTAGAAAATTTTTCGTTTGTCATGAGCTCCGGGCGGAGAGCGGCGTTTTTCGTCTTCCGGGTTCGACCCGGGAACCAGCGCCGAGCGGACACATTCGCTCGCTAGTGCCGTTGGCACTTAGAAAATTTTTCGTTTGTCATGAGCTCCGGGCGGAGACCGGCATTTTTCGTCATTCGAGGCCGACGGGGGAACCAGCCGGAGCGGACACGTTTGCTCGGAAGAGCCGTTGGCACTTAGAAAAAATTCCGTGTCTCGTGAGCTCCAGGGGGGACAGGCTGGTTTTATTCATCCGTAGCCGACATGGGAACCAGCGCGGAGCGGATTGGTGTTGCGCTGCCATATACCTCATCTCTCTCAAGAGTCCCCCCCTTATACGTGCCGATGGTGTTTTGGAAAACGGGGGGTAACTGGATGAGTACACTGACTAGTGGGACCAAGTACACTAATAGCCCCTGGTACCTAAAATGGAAGTATAGAGGCCGACTTTCGGGCAAGATCACGCCGGGTTAGGCTTCCAGGACCTCGGCTAAGCAATTTTAACGGGTTGCCCGGTTCTTTTTTGAACCAGCCCGGTTCTTTTTTTTTATCCAGCCCGGTTCTTTTTACACTTCCAGCTGGAGCTCGGGAGCGGCTTTTTGCACAAGATCACGCCGTGTTAGGCTTCCAGGACCTCAGCTAAGCAATTTTAACGGGTCGCCCGGTTCTTTTTTGATCCAGCCCGGTTCTTTTTTTTATCCAGCCTGGTTCTTTTTACACTTCCAGCTGGAGCTCGGGAGCGGCTTTTTGCACAAGAACACGCCGTGTTAGGCTTCCAGGACCTCGGCTAAGCAATTTTAACGGGTCGCCCGGTTCTTTTTTGATCCAGCCCGGTTCTTTTTTTTATCCAGCCTGGTTCTTTTTACACTTCCAGCTGGAGCTCGGGAGCGGCTTTTTGCACAAGAACACGCCGTGTTAGGCTTCCAGGACCTCGGCTAAGCAATTTTAACGGGTCGCCCGGTTCTTTTTTGATCCAGCCCGGTTCTTTTTTTTATCCAGCCTGGTTCTTTTTACACTTCCAGCTGGAGCTCGGGAGCGGCTTTTTGCACAAGATCACGCCGTGTTAGGCTTCCAGGACCTCGGCTAAGCAATTTTAACGGGTCGCCCGGTTCTTTTTTTTTATCCAGCCCGGTTCTTTTTTTATCCAGCCCGGTTCTTTTTACACTTCCAGCTGGAGCTCGGGAGCGGCTTTTTGCACAAGATCACGCCGTGTTAGGCTTCCAGGACCTCGGCTAAGCAATTTTAACGGGTCGCCCGGTTCTTTTTTGATCCAGCCCGGTTCTTTTTTTTATCCAGCCTGGTTCTTTTTACACTTCCAGCTGGAGCTCGGGAGCGGCTTTTTGCACAAGAACACGCCGTGTTAGGCTTCCAGGACCTCGGCTAAGCAATTTTAACGGGTTGCCCGGTTCTTTTTTGAACCAGCCCGGTTCTTTTTTTTATCCAGCCTGGTTCTTTTTACACTTCCAGCTGGAGCTCGGGAGCGGCTTTTTGCACAAGAACACGCCGTGTTAGGCTTCCAGGACCTCGGCTAAGCAATTTTAACGGGTCGCCCGGTTCTTTTTTGATCCAGCCCGGTTCTTTTTTTTATCCAGCCTGGTTCTTTTTACACTTCCAGCTGGAGCTCGGGAGCGGCTTTTTGCACAAGATCACGCCGTGTTAGGCTTCCAGGACCTCGGCTAAGCAATTTTAACGGGTCGCCCGGTTCTTTTTTTTATCCAGCCCGGTTCTTTTTTTTATCCAGCCCGGTTCTTTTTACACTTCCAGCTGGAGCTCGGGAGCGGCTTTTTGCACAAGATCACGCCGTGTTAGGCTTCCAGGACCTCGGCTAAGCAATTTTAACGGGTCGCCCGGTTCTTTTTTGATCCAGCCCGGTTCTTTTTTTTATCCAGCCTGGTTCTTTTTACACTTCCAGCTGGAGCTCGGGAGCGGCTTTTTGCACAAGAACACGCCGTGTTAGGCTTCCAGGACCTCGGCTAAGCAATTTTAACGGGTTGCCCGGTTCTTTTTTGAACCAGCCCGGTTCTTTTTTTTATCCAGCCTGGTTCTTTTTACACTTCCAGCTGGAGCTCGGGAGCGGCTTTTTGCACAAGAACACGCCGTGTTAGGCTTCCAGGACCTCGGCTAAGCAATTTTAACGGGTCGCCCGGTTCTTTTTTGATCCAGCCCGGTTCTTTTTTTTATCCAGCCTGGTTCTTTTTACACTTCCAGCTGGAGCTCGGGAGCGGCTTTTTGCACAAGATCACGCCGTGTTAGGCTTCCAGGACCTCGGCTAAGCAATTTTAACGGGTCGCCCGGTTCTTTTTTTTATCCAGCCCGGTTCTTTTTTTATCCAGCCCGGTTCTTTTTACACTTCCAGCTGGAGCTCGGGAGCGGCTTTTTGCACAAGATCACGCCGTGTTAGGCTTCCAGGACCTCGGCTAAGCAATTTTAACGGGTCGCCCGGTTCTTTTTTGATCCAGCCCGGTTCTTTTTTTTATCCAGCCTGGTTCTTTTTACACTTCCAGCTGGAGCTCGGGAGCGGCTTTTTGCACAAGAACACGCCGTGTTAGGCTTCCAGGACCTCGGCTAAGCAATTTTAACGGGTCGCCCGGTTCTTTTTTTTATCCAGCCCGGTTCTTTTTTTATCCAGCCCGGTTCTTTTTACACTTCCAGCTGGAGCTCGGGAGCGGCTTTTTGCACAAGATCACGCCGTGTTAGGCTTCCAGGACCTCGGCTAAGCAATTTTAACGGGTCGCCCGGTTCTTTTTTGATCCAGCCCGGTTCTTTTTTTTATCCAGCCCGGTTCTTTTTACACTTCCAGCTGGAGCTTGGGAGCGGCTTTTTGCACAAGAACACGCCGTGTTAGGCTTCCAGGACCTCGGCTAAGCAATTTTAACGGGTCGCCCGGTTCTTTTTTGATCCAGCCCGGTTCTTTTTTTATCCAGCCCGGTTCTTTTTACACTTCCAGCTGGAGCTCGGGAGCGGCTTTTTGCACAAGATCACGCCGGGTTAGGCTTCCAGGACCTCGGCTAAGCAATTTTAACGGGCCACCCGGTTCTTTTTTTTTATCCAGCCCGGTTCTTTTTTTTATCCAGCCTGGTTCTTTTTACACTTCCAGCTGGAGCTCGGGAGCGGCTTTTTGCACAAGATCACGCCGTGTTAGGCTTCCAGGACCTCGGCTAAGCAATTTTAACGGGTCGCCCGGTTCTTTTTTGATCCAGCCCGGTTCTTTTTTTATCCAGCCCGGTTCTTTTTACACTTCCAGCTGGAGCTCGGGAGCGGCTTTTTGCACAAGATCACGCCGGGTTAGGCTTCCAGGACCTCGGCTAAGCAATTTTAACGGGCCACCCGGTTCTTTTTTTTTATCCAGCCCGGTTCTTTTTTTTATCCAGCCTGGTTCTTTTTACACTTCCAGCTGGAGCTCGGGAGCGGCTTTTTGCACAAGATCACGCCGTGTTAGGCTTCCAGGACCTCGGCTAAGCAATTTTAACGGGTCGCCCGGTTCTTTTTTGATCCAGCCCGGTTCTTTTTTTTATCCAGCCTGGTTCTTTTTACACTTCCAGCTGGAGCTCGGGAGCGGCTTTTTGCACAAGAACACGCCGTGTTAGGCTTCCAGGACCTCGGCTAAGCAATTTTAACGGGTCGCCCGGTTCTTTTTTTTATCCAGCCCGGTTCTTTTTTTATCCAGCCCGGTTCTTTTTACACTTCCAGCTGGAGCTCGGGAGCGGCTTTTTGCACAAGATCACGCCGTGTTAGGCTTCCAGGACCTCGGCTAAGCAATTTTAACGGGTCGCCCGGTTCTTTTTTGATCCAGCCCGGTTCTTTTTTTTATCCAGCCCGGTTCTTTTTACACTTCCAGCTGGAGCTTGGGAGCGGCTTTTTGCACAAGAACACGCCGTGTTAGGCTTCCAGGACCTCGGCTAAGCAATTTTAACGGGTCGCCCGGTTCTTTTTTGATCCAGCCCGGTTCTTTTTTTATCCAGCCCGGTTCTTTTTACACTTCCAGCTGGAGCTCGGGAGCGGCTTTTTGCACAAGATCACGCCGGGTTAGGCTTCCAGGACCTCGGCTAAGCAATTTTAACGGGCCGCCCGGTTCTTTTTTTTTATCCAGCCCGGTTCTTTTTTTTATCCAGCCTGGTTCTTTTTACACTTCCAGCTGGAGCTCGGGAGCGGCTTTTTGCACAAGATCACGCCGTGTTAGGCTTCCAGGACCTCGGCTAAGCAATTTTAACGGGTCGCCCGGTTCTTTTTTGATCCAGCCCGGTTCTTTTTCCACTTCCAGCTGGAGCTCAGCAGCGGCTTTTTGCACAAGATCACGCCGGGTTAGGCTTCCAGGACCTCGGCTAAGCACTTCTAACGGGTCGCCCGGTTCTTTTTTTGAACCAGCCCGGTTCTTTTTACACTTCCAGCTGGAGCTCAGCAGCGGCTTTTTGCACAAGATCACGCCGGGTTAGGGTTCCAGGACCTCGGCTAAGCAATTTTAAAGGGCCGCCCGGTTCTTTTTTTGATCCAGCCCGGTTCTTTTTACACTTCCAGCTGGAGCTCAGCAGCGGCTTTTTGCACAAGATCACGCCGGGTTAGGCTTCCAGGACCTCGGCTAAGCACTTCTAACGGGCCCTGGTCCACCCCTGCCAGTGCATTTCAAAACTTGGCATTAATTTCGACCTAAGAGACGAAGTCTGATTTTTTTCTACCACTTGGGCGGCCTTTTTGCACCCAGAACACCCGCACCGGCACCATAAATTCGAAGGGTGCCGAGTGCGTCGGCGCAGATTCTGCGACGGAGTGACACTTCCCTCTTGTGGACATTCGGCGGTAGGTGAAATGCGCACTCGGTCTTCTCTTTTCTTTTCCTTCCAGTGAAACTTTGGCAACATTCTGCGAGCTGCTGGCTTCCAGAACCTCGGCCAAGCAGGTGGAGGATTTTTTTCCACTTCCAGCTGGAGGTGAGGAGGGACTTTTTGGGCAAGATCACGCCGACTTAGCAAGCAAGGTGGAAGTGCCAGCATGCTCCGTGGCTGGAAGTGTGGATGTGCCAGCACCCTCCCTGCCTATGGAAGTGTGGAGCTCCAGCACCCTCCCTGCCTATGGAAGTGTGGAGCTCCAGCACCCTCCCTGCCTATGGAAGTGTGGAGCTCCAGCACCCTCCCTGCCTATGGAAGTGTGGAGCTCCAGCACCCTCCCTGCCTATGGAAGTGTGGAGCTCCAGCACCCTCCCTGCCTATGGAAGTGTGGAGCTCCAGCACCCTCCCTGCCTATGGAAGTGTGGAGCTCCAGCACCCTCCCTGCCTATGGAAGTGTGGAGCTCCAGCACCCTCCCTGCCTATGGAAGTGTGGAGCTCCAGCACCCTCCCTGCCTATGGAAGTGTGGAGCTCCAGCACCCTCCCTGCCTATGGAAGTGTGGAGCTCCAGCACCCTCCCTGCCTATGGAAGTGTGGAGCTCCAGCACCCTCCCTGCCTATGGAAGTGTGGAGCTCCAGCACCCTCCCTGCCTATGGAAGTGTGGAGCTCCAGCACCCTCCCTGCCTATGGAAGTGTGGAGCTCCAGCACCCTCCCTGCCTATGGAAGTGTGGAGCTCCAGCACCCTCCCTGCCTATGGAAGTGTGGAGCTCCAGCACCCTCCCTGCCTATGGAAGTGTGGAGCTCCAGCACCCTCCCTGCCTATGGAAGTGTGGAGCTCCAGCACCCTCCCTGCCTATGGAAGTGTGGAGCTCCAGCACCCTCCCTGCCTATGGAAGTGTGGAGCTCCAGCACCCTCCCTGCCTATGGAAGTGTGGAGCTCCAGCACCCTCCCTGCCTATGGAAGTGTGGAGCTCCAGCACCCTCCCTGCCTATGGAAGTGTGGAGCTCCAGCACCCTCCCTGCCTATGGAAGTGTGGAGCTCCAGCACCCTCCCTGCCTATGGAAGTGTGGAGCTCCAGCACCCTCCCTGCCTATGGAAGTGTGGAGCTCCAGCACCCTCCCTGCCTATGGAAGTGTGGAGCTCCAGCACCCTCCCTGCCTATGGAAGTGTGGAGCTCCAGCACCCTCCGTGCCTAGGGAAGTGTGGAGCTCCAGCACCCTCCCTGCCTATGGAAGAGCCACCTCCGCGGGCATGCTGCTCAACCACGCCGGCCCAGAGTTCCAGCCGCTCGGCTACACTCTCTCACAAGCCCCGCCTGGAGCTCCCCAGCCCGCCCCTGGTACCTCAACTACCGAGGCCAGCCGCTCGACCAGGCCGGCCCAGAGTTCCAGCCGCTCGGATAAGCTCTGTCACTCTCCCGCTAAGCAGCCACCGGTAACGGGGAAATGTCGCCGCCTTGTGGACACGCCGTTGTAAATGAATGGGCTTTCGCACTTAGTGCAATTTTCGCCAGCTCCGTGGCTGCAAGTATGGAGCTATGGAGCTATGGAGCCACCAGACAGGCTGGAGCTCTGGAGCTATGGAAGTATGGAGCTCTGGAGCTATGGAGCTATGGAGCTATGGAGCTCTGGGGCTATGGAGCTATGGAGCTATGGAGCTCTGGAGCTCTGGTGCTATGGAGCTCTGGAGCTCTGGTGCTATGGAGCTATGGAGCTATGGAGCTATGGAGCTATGGAGCTATGGAAGTCTGGAGCTATGGAAGTATGGAGCTATGGAAGTATGGAGCTATGGAGCTATGGAGCTATGGAGCCACCAGCCAGCACCCTCCGTGGCTCAACCACGCCGGCCCAGAGTTCCAGCCGCTCGGCTTCACTCTCTCACAAGCCCCGCCTGGAGCTCCCCAGCCCGCCCCTGGTACCTCAACTACCGAGGCCAGCCGCTCGACCAGGCCGGCCCAGAGTTCCAGCCGCTCGGCTTCACTCTCTCACAAGACCCGCCTGGAGCTCCCCGGCCCACCCCTGGTACCTCAACTACCGAGGCCAGCCGTTCGACCACGCCGGCGCAGAGTTCCAGCCGCTCGGATAAGCTCTGTCACTCTCCTGCCGCGCAGCCACCGGTAACGGGGAAATGTCGCCGCCTTGTGGACACGCCCTTGTAAATGAATGGGCTTTCGCACTTAGTGCAATTTTCGCCAACTCTCTGACTGGAGCTATGGAAGTATGGAGCTATGGAGCCACCAGCCACCCAGGCTGGAGCTATGGAGCTCTGGTGCTATGGAGCTCTGGTGCTATGGAGCTATGGAGCTCTGGAGCTCTGGTGCTATGGAGCTATGGAGCTCTGGAAGTATGGAGCTATGGAGCTCTGGAGGTATGGAGCTATGGAGCCCTGGAGCCCTGGAGCTATGGAGCCCTGGAGCTATGGAGCCCTGGAGCCCTGGAGCTATGGAGCCCTGGAGCTATGGAGCTATGGAGCTCTGGTGCTATGGAGCTATGGAGCTCTGGTGCTATGGAGCTATGGAGCTCTGGTGCTATGGAGCTATGGAGCTCTGGTGCTATGGAGCTATGGAGCTCTGGTGCTATGGAGCTATGGAGCTGGTGCTATGGAGCTATGGAGCTCTGGTGCTATGGAGCTATGGAGCTCTGGTGCTATGGAGCTCTGGTGCTATGGAGCTATGGAGCTCTGGTGCTATGGAGCTATGGAGCTCTGGTGCTATGGAGCTATGGAGCTCTGGTGCTATGGAGCTCTGGTGCTATGGAGCTATGGAGCTCTGGTGCTATGGAGCTCTGGAGCTCTGGAGGTATGGAGCTATGGAGGTATGGAGCCACCAGCCAGCACCCTCCGTGGCTGGATCAATGGAAGTGTTTAGGTACCAGGCGGCCAAAGTGCCGAGGCCTCACGCTCGACCACGCCGGCGCAGAGTTCCAGCCGCTCGGATGAGCTCTGTCACTCTCCCGCCGCGCAGCCACCGGTAACGGGGAAATGTCGCCGCCTTGTGGACACGCCGTTGTAAATGAATGGGCTTTCGCACTTAGTGCAATTTTCGCCAACTCTCTGACTTAGAGCTATGGAAGTATGGAGCTATGGAGCCACCAGCCACCCAGGCTGGAGCTATGGAGCTCTGGAGCTCTGGTGCTATGGAGCTCTGGAGGTATGGAGCTATGGAGCTATGGAGCTATGGAGCTATGGAGCCCTGGAGCTCTGGAGGTATGGAGCTATGGTGCTATGGAGCTCTGAAGCCATGGAGCTCTGGTGCTATGGAGCTCTGGAGCTCTGGAGGTATGGAGCTCTGGAGGTATGGAGCTATGGAGCCCTGGAGCCCTGGAGCTATGGAGCCCTGGAGCTATGGAGCCCTGGAGCCCTGGAGCTATGGAGCCCTGGAGCTATGGAGCCCTGGAGCCCTGGAGCTATGGAGCCCTGGAGCTATGGAGCTATGGAGCCCTGGAGCTATGGAGCTATGGAGCTATGGAGCTCTGGTGCTATGGAGCTATGGAGCTCTGGTGCTATGGAGCTATGGAGCTCTGGTGCTATGGAGCTATGGAGCTCTGGTGCTATGGAGCTATGGAGCTGGTGCTATGGAGCTATGGAGCTATGGAGCTATGGAGCTCTGGTGCTATGGAGCTATGGAGCTCTGGTGCTATGGAGCTATGGAGCTCTGGTGCTATGGAGCTATGGAGCTCTGGAGGTATGGAGCTATGGAGGTATGGAGCCACCAGCCAGCACCCTCCGAGGCTGGATCAATGGAAGTGTTTTAGGTACCAGGCAGCCAAAGGGCCGAGGCCTCACTCTCGACCACGCCGGCGCAGAGTTCCAGCCGCTCGGATAAGCTCTGTCACTCACCCGCCGCGCAGCCACCGGTAACGGGGAAATGTCGCCGCCTTGTGGACAAGCCGTTGTAAATGAATGGGCTTTCGCACTTAGTGCAATTTTCGCCAGCTCCGTGGCTGCAAGTATGGAGCTATGGAGCCACCAGCCAGCCAGGCTGGAGCTATGGAAGTATGGAGCCATGGAGCTCCGGAGCTATGGAAGTATGGAGCTATGGAGCTATGGAGCTCTGGAGCTCTGGAGCTCTGGAGCTATGGAGCTATGGAGCCCTGGAGCTATGGAGCTATGGAGCCCTGGTGCTATGGAGCTATGGAGCTCTGGTGCTATGGAGCTATGGAGCTCTGGTGCTATGGAGCTATGGAGCTCTGGTGCTATGGAGCTATGGAGCTCTGGTGCTATGGAGCTATGGAGCTCTGGTGCTATGGAGCTATGGAGCTCTGGTGCTATGGAGCTATGGAGCTCTGGTGCTATGGAGCTCTGGAGCTCTGGTGCTATGGAGCTCTGGAGCTCTGGTGCTATGGAGCTATGGAGCTCTGGTGCTATGGAGCTATGGAGCTCTGGTGCTATGGAGCTATGGAGCTCTGGAGGTATGGAGCTATGGAGGTATGGAGCCACCAGCCAGCACCCTCCGTGGCTGGATCAATGGAAGTGTTTAGGTACCAGGCGGCCAAAGTGCCGAGGCCTCACGCTCGA